>NW_017607574.1:57339-59510 GCF_000303195.2 Fusarium pseudograminearum CS3096 | reverse complement strand
GCGTTAACATTTGCTCTTAGTTTCACAATAGTATTAGGTGCAACTATATTAGGATTCCAAAAACATGGTTTAAAATTCTTTTCTTTATTAGTACCTGCTGGTTGTCCTTTAGCACTTTTACCTTTATTAGTGACTATCGAGTTCATAAAAATTAAGTAGGGTTACTTAAAATTGTGAGTAAGAGCCAAACTCCGGGGACTCCCTAAAGCTCTAGTAACCAAGGTTATATTGTAAAGATATAACTGGCCTAGCTAATCACTAGCTTTGTTACCGTACGGAGGTAATGAAGTCTTTTAAGGAAGGCGTAAGCTCTCCTTTTTAGAGGTAAGGTAATATCACTAGAGATTATTGGTACAAGTACCAATGAATGGGTTATCGCGGATCTAAATCAGTGATATTTATTTAAAATATCCCTGTAAAAGAGCAACGAGTAGACGGTTCTTCAGTATTATCTTTAATACTGTAAGGTGTACTCTAGTCGCCATGAAAGTGGTTTTGAGTGGAATCAAGTAAACTCAAATTAAAGATTCTGTATAGTCTTGGCCAATCTCGAAAAAAAAATTACGCGGCTCCGCCGACTACATATTACATGTGGAAAATTTTCGAATATTAAGCGGCCCCTTAGTTTTATTTAATACTGATAATTTAGCATTGAAACCGAATAACGATTATTCTAGGACTACTGTGATAGCTAAGCGTCGAACTAAAAACCTACAATCAAATCCTTATTATGGGTCAGTTATATCTGTATCCAGATCCTACGTATCAGATCTGCTTTTTACAGGAGGGAAAGGTATTGACATAAGAACTATGTCTACAAAGATTCAACCGGTACCTGTTAAAGTTTATCATAATGCTGATAAAGAAAAAGGATCAATTATTGAGGATAATAAAGGACGAACAGGTATTTATCGTTGAGTACACATAGAATCAGGTAAAAGTTATATAGGTTCATCAGTTAAGTTAAACATTAGATTTAAACAATATTTTAATTATAATCATATATCACGACCTACACGTACTTTAAGAATATACAGGGCGTTATTAAAATACGGATATTCGGAATTTCGTCTAGAAATTTTAGAATATTGCTCTCCTGATGTATTACTTGAAAGAGAGCAATTCTATTTTGATACACTTAGTCCTGAATATAATATATTGAAAGTAGCAGGATCTCCTTTAGGGTACAGACACAGCGAAGCCGCTAAAAAAATAATAGGCTTGGCATCTAAAAATAGAAAGGTATTAGAATCTAGTCGTGAGCTTAAAAGAGAAGCCTTATTAGGTAAAAGCTTTGATAAGGAGCGTATAGAAAAAATGCGTCTAAGTAATACTTTTAGAAAACCTGTTTTAATTACTAATGAGGATACAAAGGAGACAATAGAATTTCCTTCTTTAACCGAAGCAGGGCAATATCTAGGTGTATCAAGAGTTACCATAAATAAATATTTATTAAATAATATACCTTATAATGGTTATACAATCTCTGCCTCTGTAAATAATCCTTCTTTAGTTAGTGGTAATATTCCTAAGGAATCTCCTAAACTATTACAGCAGTCTGTCCTGTTAACTAATAAAGAAACAGGAGATCAAAAAGAATTTTCTTCCTTAACAGATGCAGCTAAATATTTGGAAGTATCTAGAGGAAGATTAGGGAGTTTTTTAAATAATGTGGGTGTAGCCCCGGAGGGGCTCGCGAAGCCCACTCGTACAAATATCACAGGTTGCGAAAGCATAAAAGGATATATTATCTCCAAGATCACAGCAGTTCAAAGTACTGTTAACAGAAAAACAAAGAAGGTTGAGGTTACAGATATTGATACAAAAAAAGTCACAATATATCCTTCGTTTGCTTTAGCTGGTAAAGCTTTAGGTATATCTCCTTCAAGTCTGTCCTTATACTTTTCAAAAAACCGTACTAAACCTTTCCGGAATAAGTACGGTTTAAAATTAGTTTAGTAATGTAAGGCGAAGCCTATATTTCGTGCATTTGTCTGTTTTGCGTTTATATAGCTTGCGCATTCGCACCTGTATCCGTAAGTTAGGAATATATGATTAAAAATTAAGATATAGATTGGTCAAGAGTACATTCGATCATATCTAGCGAGAAACGTTTCATTAGGTCTTAGATTAGCCGCGAATATCACTGCGGGACATATGCTATTAAGCAT
>NW_017607574.1:56200-57239 GCF_000303195.2 Fusarium pseudograminearum CS3096 | reverse complement strand
TATCAACTTAATTTCGATTTAGTAGTCCTTCTGATTTTTTTCTGTATGCTTCGCACAGAAGCACAGAAAAAAATAATCAGCAAGCTCCTGTAATAGAGGACCCCATAGAATCCTTATTTATAGGCTGTTACAACTGCTTCGCCAGAAATATTCGTTATTTTAGAACCAAAGTCTATAAAGCTATCATTTTAGCTTTAGACTATCTTCATATAATATTGCTACATATCAGGTATTATATTATTAATGAATGAAGAACTTTGTATAAAATATAAGGCTATTTATTCAGGTATCTTTATGGGCGAGATATCGGTGATGTGAGCTCCTAGATAGATTTGAATTTTAGCGCTAAATTAGTCTATCTATAGACCTAAAAAGAGTTCCTAGCATAGGGTTAAATATGGATAGATGAAGACGTTAGGACTCCGAGCTGAATACTCGAGTGAACAATCCTACGGCAGCATTTTTATACACTTTTTCATGAAATTATTTTTTTGCAATAGCAATGTTAGCTCAAAACTGGGGTTTAAACCTAGTTTTTCAAGATTTTTTTCCGGTTTTACAAGTAAAGAATTAATTGTTAATTCTGATATAAATAATGTTTTACTTTATGATGGAAATAATTTTAAAGCAGTTTTATTTTTACCTTCATTAGTAGCTTTTTTAAATTTAATTGAAGCTATGAAAACTGATAGTATAAATAATAATCTGTCTTTAATTTTAGAGTTTAAGGATTTTTATCTTAGTCTTACTAATATCCTTAAACAATTAGAACCAGGTAAATATTCATTTGGAGGCACGCCACTACTTTTATCTAAAATCTTTAGATGATTATTGTTTAACTGAATGTTATACTAAGAGTTTAGTAGATACAAATTGTTGATTTAGTATTATGGGTTCTCCAGGTTATTGCCCTTTTCTTAATGTTTTTGATTCATATGATCCAAAGGATTTAGTAGTCCTACGGACTCAGCAAGCTATATATTTATCGAGTTGATAGTACAGAAATAACTTATAGACTTAAAAAAATATTAAAAAGTGC
>NW_017607574.1:51515-56100 GCF_000303195.2 Fusarium pseudograminearum CS3096 | reverse complement strand
GGGATATGAAATACTAATTTCTGATCCCGTAAGGGATATGAAATACATATTTATTCGAAATTAGAAGTCTCGGGTACGCAGGCTAAGGAGAAGTCTCTCCCTTAAGCCCCGTAGGGGGTAGGGAATACTAACGCATTAATTTTTAATGTCTAGTCTCTGAAGACCCTAAAAGATATTTATCCGTCTTTTAGTTTCCTGCTGATTAGCCTAATTTTAGGATTTTCCAGCAATTTGTTAAATTTAAAGAGAGCACATATACATTAAATTATTATTATTAAGGCTAGACGAAGTCTAGAGCTCTATTTAACCAATAGATTTTTTATTTTCAATCTACCTTCTTCAGTAAGATGTTGTTTAAGTATTATCATATTATATACTATTTCTCACTTTTTAAAATCAGTAAGTTTATCTCCTATTAAAGGAAATTTATTAAAATAATCTATAAGAAAACTTACATTTTTTATAGATTGTATACTAACTGATAATACTTCCGAATTGGTATTATTTTTATATGTTTTTAAATTAGCATTAAGAAATAAAGCTAAATTTTCCATAAAAGGTTTCATCGAGGTTGATGTAGCTTTATCATATAAACGTTGATCTAATCTAAATTTCAAAGAAATATTTTCACTTACAGATCTTTTACGGGTTTCAGATTTAGGTTTACGTATTTTCGTCGATATCCCTGCGGGATTAGGAGCCGCGAAAATCGCTGCGCAAGCTCTGCCCCCTACATATTTAATTCCGAAATGTCCATCTGCTTCACTAAAACCGGAGAATCAACTATTATCTGTAAAGCTAGAATTATCTAATAAACTTTCCGATATATTTAAATCATATTTATTGTTCATAAAATTGATTAAATCATTAAATCTCTGGTTTTTTGGTGTTCTAAGTTTTCCGTGTACTAAATTTATAAAAAGAATAATACTTTCTATATCTCCAATAATATAACGAAGAATATTTTCTCCTGAAGAGCTAGCGCCTTGAAAACGTCCTATATTACCTAATTCTGATTGTATAAATGAATACATACCTATATTATTAATATGGGAAGTAAATACTATTCTAGGATTAAGTACTCTATTTAAACTTGTAACTCCAGTATTGGTCGAAGGAAGAGAAATGGAACCGTCTCCTTCTAAAAGACCTGCTAAATAATAACCTAAGTTATTATTATTAGTGAAAATTGTAGTATTGTTTTTATTTCTATATGTATATAAAGCCTCTTCTAAATGGATAGAAGGAATTTTTTGTGCAATATTCAAATAATAATTTAGAGCTTGCTGAGTCCGCCGAAGGGGGACTATAGTATTTAATTTAAGTTTACCCTCTGCTATTATATCTCTAAATCAGAAAGCCATAGATGCTACTAATGTAATTAATGATAAGTAAAACACTATATAGCTGTTGCTAAATAAGTGCATTGATAATGCTCCATTCACTGTTACTGTAAATAAAGCAATACTTGTATACAGTGGTCAAGGAGATGGTGACACTAAATGGAATGGATGATCCTGAAAATTACTTCTTATTAAATTTGTCATATATATTATATATTATAAATCTTGTAGTTTTGTACACAAGTTAAAAGCCCCTAAGATGAATCGAACATCTATCATAATATTAACAGTATTATGCTCTACCGTTGAGCTATAGAGGCTCAAGCAATAAAAAAAAATCAAGAGGCTAGCTTCGCTAGCCCATATACGAGCGAAGCTCGCATGGAGACTACGGAAAAGAGGTGATTCGAACACCTAAATGTATAAAACATAATACTTAGCAAATATCTTACCCTACCTATGGAAACTTTTCCTGCATTAGCTCCGAAAGGGCTAGCGAAGCTAGCCTTACCTCTCGTTTGCCTCGCAGTAATAGTGCAAGCTAAAAGCTAGCACTTCTCTATAAAAGCAAGCTAGCTGCTATGTATGCTATGTATGCTACTATACGAATTAGATCAGAATCGAACCGACATCTACTTCCGTGACAAGGAAGTCCTTTACCTAATTAAGTTACTAATTCTAGGAGACAAGAGATTCGAACTCTTAAAAGCAATAGCTATTGAGTTTACAGCTCAACCCTTCTTACCAATAAAGGAACCCTCCTTTATATAGGCGCTAGCTCGGAAAAAAAAAAGAGATTTTTTTTTCATGCTTGCGCTTATATTATATATATTTATGGTTAATATTAATTAATCCCGGGCAACTTCCACTACCCGAACCGTATTTCGACTTAACACTAATTAGAGCCACGCATACGAAGATTCCCAATAAAAGAATATATAAAACCTATTTGTTTTTTTTACTTGTTACTAAGAAAGCAAACTTATTGCGCATGCCCCTTTCAGCATGTGACGAGTGGTTAGTACCAATCCAAGGTCTATTCACCGTGACATGGTGATTCACGATTACTAGTAATTACTTATTCATATAGTCGAATTTCAGACTACAATCCTTAAAATTTATATCCTATTTTTTGAGATTAGCTTAAATTCACATTTTCGCATCTCTTTGTTTAGGTATATGTGGCACGTCTATAGCCCACAATATCAAGGCCATGATGACTTGTCTTTGTCCCCTTTTTCTTTCCAAATTTCCAGGACTGAATGCTTTATCGTAAATAAAAAAAATAAAGCCAGGGATTACGTTAATTTCATGGAAACCACAGTTTCACAACATTAACTGGAAACAGCCGTGCAACTCCTGTAATAAAATTATTCAAATTGTGGTAAGGTTTTTCGTGGATCATCGAATTAAACAACATACTTCACTACTGGTGTCAGAAACGGTCTAGTGATTTCAGTTCCTGCGTTGCCACATTACTCTTGAGGTGAAATGCTTACACTTTCATTTATAGACCAGATACAAAAATTTCTGCTGCACTATATATAAAATATATTATAGCGCGAAGCTATATAAGGAATGCGTTTTATAATAAATAATAGAAATGTGTTATTATAATAGAAATATAGATCTAACCTATGGCATTCATCATTTACTGCAAAGACTACTTGGGTATCTAATCCTGTTTGTTCTCTGTGCCTTCGTCCTTCAACGTCAGTTTTTACATAGAGGGCTGCCTTCGCCTTTACAGAGTCCCTTTGGTATCACGAAATTTCATCTCTCCTCCTCAAGTACTGCCCTCTTACATAAAACTCTAGTCTTATACTAACATTTTATAAGCTATATAGACCGTCTGGGTACCCTTTAAACCTAATTAAGATGAATAACACTAGTCTCTTACGTATTACCGCGACTGCTGGCACGCAATTAGTCAAGACACGATATATATACTGTCATTATCAATATATAAACAAAGTTTCATTCAATTCTAATAAAATCTTTTCATATGGGACGGCCAGCCCTATGGTGTTATACAACTCGCCCTCACAATAAGACTTCTCTTAAAGGTATCGGGCTTGACCCATAGCTGTTTGCTCCCCATACTGGAAGACTTGCCACTTCTCCAAGTTGCCAGTTCAGCCGTTAGGCCATTGACCAAGATTCCTCACTGCTGTACTAACTTGCATTGGGGTTTTTTCAGACCCAATGTGGTCGATCAACCTTTCAGATTCGACTACGAGAGTTTAAGGCTAGTTAAGTCATCACCTTAACTACTACCTATCTCGAAGATATTTATTATCCTCTTAAAGCAGAAAAAAAAGAGCAAAAAAAAATATATAAGGGAGTCAACTTGCTGAGGGTTTCCCCCCCTCAACACTTGTCCTTGTCTATACCCTAATTTTTTTTTATTATATGTTTCCTTTATTTATTATGAAGGATTTACCTCCACTTTAAGGCCGGCGAAGAATATCATTATACTCACCTGTACACCACTTTTTAATTTATCAATTAAAACGTACGATTAGCATGTGTCAAGCACTTGGACAGCATTCAATCAGAGCCATCACCAAACTCAACTTTTACTTTGACTTTTTTTTCGGATATAGAACTATTCATATATCACTAATGGATCTAAATCCATTGACTAAGGTAAAAACATATAAGCTATTTACTGTGAATTTTACTAAAACAGATAATTTTCTATAAAATGCTAGTTGCTCGCGGTTTTTCATATAAATTATATAAATAATTTTGTATTATTTTCTTCCTATACATCATATAACTTTTATTAATTTCCTGGGTGCTAATTCCTGAAACGAATAGCGCCTTCAGGATAAATTGTTATTGTTCTTATAACTTTCCTCAATATAAACACTTAGTACTAATAACGAATAGCCCCTGGGGGGCGAGTAGACGAAGTCTAGTAAAAATAAAAAAAATAAAGGTATTAATCCTAAAATGAAGAATATAAAACCAGAATTCATTATATTATAAACAAAACCACTTAATATGCTTAATAACATGTGACCAGCTGCTAATCTAAGACCTAAAGATACATTTCTGGCAAGGTATTTACACCTTTAAAGATGATATTTTATATTTATGCCCCTTGTTACGAAGTAACAAATCCATCCCACCCTCACAATTTAATTTAATAAACTGCTATGCTAAATACATTGATATTTTTCTTATACTAAACTCGTACAGCTTAATGTAAATCTAATCCGTCTTTTATATAAGAA
>NW_017607574.1:46208-51415 GCF_000303195.2 Fusarium pseudograminearum CS3096 | reverse complement strand
AAACAATAATGTGTTTAAGTCTAATGATATGGTTAAAATAATTTTGAACAATTTAATCAATATCATTAAGGAATATCCCTCCCTTCGGAGGGATCAGCCAGCTCCCTATTAATGAAGATACTCAATTAAAGATAGAAAACTATCTTTTTAATCAATATAAATTCTTATCAGATAGTAAAGATAAAGTTAAGATATCTGGTATAGATATTAGTTTATTTAATAAAGAATTAAAAGAGTATTGTTTTTCTAAACGTGATGATTTTTATTTATATTTAGATTCACTTAGAGAAAGCTTAAATTTAGAGGCACGCCACAAAATTAGTGGCGTGCTGATGAGGCGAAGCCTACTCCGGACTACTAAATAGACTAGTTAAACCTGTAGATATTCATAACTATTATATAAGAGAAGTTTTAAATGGTTTAGATAATAAAGAAATTATAAATTATATCTTCTATGTTTTATTTTTAATTTTAACATACAACGGTATGATTTTAGATAGTGATGATGTAAAAGAGGATGAAAAAACAAAGATAGGATTAACATCTATTAGTATGGACTTAGGTAAATTTTTATCAAGGCGCAAGCTCTAGACTTCGTCTCTATATAGTAAAGTTATATAAAAATAGAGATAAGGAAAAATTTTCACAAGGAGCTTGCTGTAGTCCAGAAGCCTAATAAAAGTTTTAAAGAAGAATTTTTAAGTCTCTCTGCTAGCTTCGCTAGCCCTACTTAGCTTTTAGAAGAGGCGGGCTATATTTCTTCGAAATCAGCCAGCCTATTAAAGAAACAAAAATCGATAAACCTAAGTCTGATGGAGGCGTTACGCTAAGTTGTTATTAATATAGACGCAAGCTATCGATTTAGAATTAGTAGGAGGAGGAAAATATAGCAAGTTTGCGCATAGACTATTCCTACGGGAGAGCTTGTGTATTCTGTAGCCATCGAACTTCGTACTGTACCAGGGGTTTGAAAGAGTTCGCTATGAATAGTTCTGTAAATTATACAGTTTAATGTATACCTCTTGCTGTTTACAGTAAGGTTACTTATAAAAAATAAATAAATATATACCCTTTCTAGGTAGTAGACTATTCCATATCCCTATTTCCTGAGGGATACACTTCGTTAGGTATCAGGAATATTTTTTTTTCGCTCGCTATAAAAGTATATTTATATACCATATATATAAAATTTAAAAATATTATGAGAATATTAAAAAATCACCCTTTATTAAAATTAGCTAATGGTTATTTAATAGACGCTTCACAACCTAGTAATATAAGTTACTTATGAAATTTCGGATCTTTATTATTACTTTGTTTAGTTATACAAATTGTAACTGGAGTTACTTTAGCAATGCACTACAATCCTTCAGTATTAGAAGCATTTAATTCTGTAGAACATATATAAGCATAATGTGTTCTTTAAATTGGGCTAATTGCTGGAAAACCTTTATTAAGACAATCAGCAGGAAAATACTAAATGTTATTATATATCCAGTATTATCTTCAGAGACTATACGCCCGACATCTGATTTAGGTTTGATGATTTAAGGCGAGGAATAAAAAAAAATATATTTTTTTTTATACGCGCCCTCCTAAACATAGATGATGATATAGTCCAATCTCCACTGGAAAGTAGAGAAGTATAGATTATGTATCTATGCCTATTTGAAGGCATAACTTTATCATTGTTTATTTTTGTATCAGGTTATAAAAATAAAATGGGGGCGCTAGCTCTCGAAAGTTCACTAACTCCCCTTATTTAAATGAAGATGACTTTAGATTAGATAATTCTTCTAACAAAGTACACATGCTTGCATACCCTTCCGATGCGAAGCTACAGCAAGCAACACATAATAAAGACTTTTTATATTGATTTAGCGGATTTACTGATGCTGAAGGTAATTTTTTAGTATCAATAGATCGTAAATATATTAAATTAAGATTTAAAATAAATTTACATATTGACGATATAGAAGTACTTTACATAATTAAATCTAAGTTAGGTTTTGGTAGAGTTGTGGAAGAAAGTAGTAGAAATAGTTGTTCTTTTATCGTCGAAGATTCTTTAAATATAAATAAGTTATGTGACATCTTTAAACAGTTTCCACTTCATACTAGTAAAAAGTTAGACTTTATTAGTTTTAATGAAGTAGTTATTATTAAAGCTAAGAATAAAGTACTATCTGAGACAGATATAGCCAAAATTATATCTATTAAGAATAGTATGAATTCTAAAAGAGAGGTATTCACATATGATACTTCGAAATCTCAAATTATAATAAACCCAAATTGACTTATAGGATTTATAGAAGGTGAAGGTACCTTCGGTATTAAAACAGGTTCAGCATTGTATTTTCAAGTAGCACAGAAAAATACTAGTCAAGAATGTTTAAATGGTATAATCAATTTTTTGATGAACTTATCAAACAATGCTACACTACATAAGGATCCTGATAATAAAATACTTCCTATAAGCGTTACAAATACGATTAATATAAGAACTAATGTAGTATCATTAGCAATAGCTAATGTAGATGGTTTATATTATTACCTATTACCATATCTAGATTCATCTAAGTTTTACTCTCGTAAAGCTATAGACTTTAAACTATGAAAAATGGCTTTACTATTAAAAATTAAAGGATATTATTATACAACAGAAGGTAAGAATTTATTTTTAGATATTTCAGATACTCTAAATAAAAGATATAGCACGATGAAATCTTCATCCGTAAGCGATATTAATAATAAGATTATTAATATAACTGAAAGATTTAATGCTATTATAGAGCTTCAACCACCTTTTGATGTAAAACTTAATATACCTCACACAGAAAATGTTCGTAAATATAGTATAGCCAATAGATCAGAAAATCCTAAGATTGTTTATATTTATGATGGATCAGAAATGGTAAAGGGGTCTCCTTTTGCTTCATTTAGTACTGCAGTTGCTCCACGAGCTTCGTCACCTATAAGTCAATTTTAAAAATAAAACATAAATACTTTTTTAAATATTCAATGATAAAATTACCACCGATAGTAGGCAAAAATATATTTATTTATAGTTTATAAAATCAATATCAACCGTAAGTATATCGTTAATAAATTTAAAAGTGAAAACCTATATAATCTTAATAGTTGGTTATGCATTATATTAAGAATTTCGCGGCTAAAATTTCTTTGAAAACTTCTAATCTAAATCCTGCACTAAAGTATTTAAATGCTGACGTAGATAAATTCAAAATAATAAAAGAAATAAAAGGTAAAGCCGGAATATATCGTTGAATTAATAATACCAACGGTAAAAGTTATGTAGGAAGTAGCGTAGATTTATCTAAACGTCTTTACAGATATTATAGTTTAGCTCATATAACAGTTCAGTCTAAACACAGTTTAATATGTAAAGCTTTAATAAAATACGGTTACAGTAAATTTAGCTTTGAAATATTAGAATTTTGCTGCGCAAGCTATAAAAAAAATGTTCTTATAAGAGAACAATATTATATAGATTTACTTAAACCGGAATATAATATTTTACTGAAAGCAGGGTCTCCGTTAGGCTATAAACACACAGATGAGGCCAAGGTAAAAATGCGGGGACCTAAAAATTTTAGTCTAGAACATTTAACTAAAATAAAAGAACATATTAATAATTTAAATGCTAAACGTGCTGTGATTATTGAAGTTTTTGACACTGAAAGTAATATTTACACCGAATATGCTTCAATTCGTTTAACTGCTAGGGTATTGAATTGCAATGACAGAACTATAGCAAGATATATGGATAGTAATAAGCTTTTTGCGGGTCGTTATATTATTAATCGAAAAAAATTCGATTAATATGCAACTTCTAGCTTTCCAGCTTCGTTACTACTTTATTATAGGCAAAATAGTCATTAGTAGTATTTTTAAAGCCTAGTAGTAATACTTGTAATCGTTATATTGATACTAATAAACTTTATAAAAATAAATATATTTTCACATCTAAGCCCATAGATAGTGCGTCTAGGGATTAGATTATAGTAGATAATAATTTATTTTAATACTATTTGATTATGCGTGATGTAAACAATGGATGATTAGTACGTTACTTACATAGTAACACAGCATCAGCTTTCTTCTTTTTAGTCATTATTTGTGTAGATTTCGTCTACTTTTTTTTGTGTAATCCTTTATTTACTTCAAACAAACCTTGTATAAAATACCTTGCTACAAAAGATGCAAGATTAAAAAGTAGTAAAGCTCAGCTGCCTTTATTTGCACTCCGCAAATATAGCAGAGCACTATCTTCTAAATCAGGTATACATAACATAGTAACTTCTTCTCACAGTAAAATAGGAGACATAGCATGTGAAACAGCCCCCACACATAAACCTGAAAACTTAGCCTTTCTTTCAGATGAAGAGTTTGGCGAATGATTCAGAGGTTTTGTAGATGCGGAGGGTTGTTTTTCAATACAAACTGTGAAGAATCACTTCAAATTTATTTTCACTTTTTGTCTGCATATTGATGAAACACCTTTAATTAAATATATCATACAAAGATTAGGTGTAGGTGCTTTCTCTTTAAGAGAGAGCTCTGTAAATTTTACTGTTTCAAGTAAGGATGCACTACTCGTAATTTTTGGTGTATTAGACAAAAGACCCCTAAATACTAGCAAAAACTTAAACTACCTAGCCTTTAGACAAGCTTACGATCTTTATTTTTATCGTGAATCTGTTAATATTTCCTCAGAACTATCTCAAGAAATTGTCACCCTTAAAGATAAAATGAATAAAAAGAGAGTAGAGTTTAAACAGTCGACAGATCATAAGATACACATTACTCCTTACTGATTGCTAGGGTTTGTAGAAGGTGAGGGTTATTTTTCCACGAATAAAACAGATTACAGCTTAAAATTTGGTATAGGGCAAACTTCACAGGAAATAATAGTATTAGAAGCTATACAGAAATATTTTTTAGCACTACCAACAGCTAAAAATTATGTGGAAAGAAATAATACTAACCTAGTTAGCTTAGCCACATATAACCAAGCTAAAGGTAGGGATTATAAGGCTATGGCCCAACTAGTTATAACCCAGAGGTATTTTATATCTAACGTTATTATACCTTTTTTTGACAAGTTAACCTGGTTAAGTAAAAAATTTAAGGACTATGTTGACTGAAAGTTAATTTTAGACCTTATAAACCATGGTTGACATTTT
>NW_017607574.1:43503-46108 GCF_000303195.2 Fusarium pseudograminearum CS3096 | reverse complement strand
AGTTAACCTGGTTAAGTAAAAAATTTAAGGACTATGTTGACTGAAAGTTAATTTTAGACCTTATAAACCATGGTTGACATTTTACGGAAGAAGGTAAAAAGTTGATCTCTTTAATTACCCAAGGTATGAATAATTATAGATTATCTAATAACACTACCTCTGAAGAGGATACTTCACGAGCAGATGTGAAAGAAAGAGCATTAAAACTTTTATCTTCTCCTTCAAATTTTGAAGTACAAGCGAACGGTAAAATATTAATAAAATCCTTAGGTACTTATCTTAAAGGTAGAGGTAACGTAGGGGTTAATGTCTTAAATACCAAAGGTGAAATAGTCTTTAAGTTTAATTCTATAAAAGATTGTGCTTTGTTTTTCAATGTCCATACTAGAACTATAAATAGAAGATTAGATAAGGGTTCTTTGGTGGAGCACGATAACCAAAATCTGGTATTCCAACGTGATGTTCGTTTACCTTAATATCATGCCATCAGTATTAAAGTTATACAAATAATATAAGTAAATAAAGTAAATCTAATTAAAACTAGGCCAAAATTCCATTATCTTTGAGAGGGAGCAATAAACCAACACCTCTAGGGCGTTTATATATAGCAGTTGTCATTAAACGTGTTAATATTGATTTATTGCTACCTGTTTGTTCGGCTGCGGATTTTTTTCTATAGAAAAAAAAAATAAAGCAAGCGGCAGTAGGCTTCGCCTCATAATGGAAATAAAAATAAGAGCCTTGAGAAAGCTCTTAAGGCTAAATTGTGGAAGTGAACCTTCTGCTATAAACCATCAAATTGCGGGAAACCCCTAAAGAAATTTCAACCAAGTAAGTATGGTAACATAACTTATGGCACAGGTAATGACTCGTGGTACGGTAAAATCGAAATTTATATACGAAAGTTAAATGGGCAATCTGCAGCCAAGCATCTACTACTAATACTTAGTAAGGTGTGCAGTTCATCGACTAAATGTTGGTTGGCATTATCTATTTGATAGTGCTTAAGATATAGTCAAACCCTACTCGAAAGAGTACAGAGGTAATAAAGAATTAAGTTAACTAGCAAATAAATAGGCAAGTATCTTTACCCCTAAGCTTTGGTTCTTATCTTTATTATCTTTTAAATGGGTGGTAATCCCTACAACTAACCATAGATTACTGCTTAGGGAGAAGGATCCTAACTCAGCCTGTTTTGTAGTATTTGCACTACAAATGGTAAAAGGATAGATTTGGTACTTACACATAGGAAGAGGTATATACTACGCATCTTATAGAGCACCAAGAACATTGACATGAGTCATAGGTACAATAATCCTTATCGTTATGATAGTAACAGGATTCCTGGGTTACCTTACAATAGCCCAAAACGACTATAATAATAATAAAATAACAACTACGACAACCTTTAACGATAAAAGATATTATTCAACATCGAGAAATAATGAAGAGGAGACTTCGTTCCCACGTATAAATAAGTTTTTATTAGCCAAAAATCTTAATCCTGTTTTTATCTATCATAATCTAAATGAAGATTCAGTTCGTAAAAATATAGCTAAAGAAACTAAGGGACTTAGTGGTATTTATATGATCTTAAATAAAGAAACTTTAAGTTATTATATAGGATCAGCTTCTACAGACAGAATTAACTCTAGATTTTCAAAACATTTAATATATTTAAATGGTAGTAAAATAGTTAAAAATTCAGTTAATAAATATGGTTTACATAATTTTGTCTTTATTGTATTAGAATTATTCCCTGAAATAGTTAATCAAGAAAATAATAAAAAATTATTAGATTTAGAAGATTTTTATCTAAAATCTCTTTTACCTGACTATAATATATTAACCGAAGCAGGATCTAGCTTTGGGTATAAACATACTGAAGTTAATAGAATAAAGATGAAAGCTAATTATAGTGAGAAGGGTAGAGAAGAAATAGGTAGTTTGAATAGAGGTAAAACTTTATCTTCTGAAACTATAGAAACTATGAGACAATCAGCTTTAAATAGAAAACCTTTAGACTATACAGAACAAGGTGTTTTAAATATGAAAAAGAATTCTAAGCCTATTATAGTAAAAGAATTAAATAATACTGTATATGGCGAATTTAATAGTATAGTTGAAGCATCAGAAGCTTTAAATTGTTCAACTAAAACTATACAAAGAACATTAAAAAGTCCTAGCAAAAGATTAAAAAGACGTTGAATAGTTGATTATGTTAAATAAGGCGGGCTCCGAAGGATAAGCTCCCTTAAATTATTATTATAGTTGTAGTCCTGCAAGTATATAGTTTTATGCAATTTATGGAAAGAAATAAAACTTAAAGCAGAGTAACCTGACAAGGTTATTGAAGAAACCAAATCGTTTCTTTGGCAATGCTAGTGAAAACGATCAAAGTATATTTTAATATAAGAGATCGTCGGTTATTCATATAATCGCGACAGACTGGGTCACTGGTGGGTAGCTGAAATGCTGCTTAATGCACAGTCGAGGCTTATAGTAGTACTTTGTAGCTAATTTAAATTAGCTACAAAGTACTACTAATAGAATATACGAATTCAAAGTTATTCTAACTATTATTAACTTTGTAAAATAAATTTAA
>NW_017607574.1:34077-43403 GCF_000303195.2 Fusarium pseudograminearum CS3096 | reverse complement strand
ACACCTATAATTAAACACCCAAACACTACACCTATTCCTACTCCAGCCCCCGCTAGAGCTATAGTTGCTAAACCGGCTCCAATAAGTTAACAACGATAGGTTCTAACCAGCCACTATGATGATAGAATTTTACGATTTAATTATAAATATGGGTTATACACCCGAGATAGAAACTCTCAGAAATACAACTTTTTCAGGTCAGGATTTAAAAAGTGCATTTTGTGAAGCATTAAGTTCTCATAACTATAATTTAAGACAAGCAAAAAAACTTGTTTTAGATTTATGTTTTAATAGGGATACTGTAAGGCTAAATTTTTTATTAGGATATCGTGATGAAGGGGTAATGAATTATATATTGGAGATTGCTAATAAGCATAGAGAGTTTTACCCATTAACCCGAAAATTAATAAATCAATATTTATATAATCTAACTGAAGATATTGCCTATTCATATATAGAATTTTCTTGAGATAATGTAGTTAGACATCTTTTTCTACCAGATGAGGCAGATAAGTTTATAGCTATGGTAAGGGAAAGTCCTATTCTAAAGCATATATATTATGTTGACGCGGGTTCTAAGGTAAGAAGTCCGGGGTTTGGAGTGGCAAAGTCTAATCTACTGCTACAAAGTGAAGTATTTAAGTATGAAACCGCAGAAATGTTCTCTAAAATACGTGATCTTGGTAGAGCAGATATAGGGCATATGGATATGATAGAAATACCATATGAAGGAAATGTCATGCGGGCCATAAGAAAAGATGAGGCATGAAGAGCATTAAAGGCTGCTAATTTTTTATAATAATTATGGGTTAGCTTTAGCTTGCTTATTCTTACAGAAAAAAAGTTTAAGGGGGGCGAGACTTTGTCTACTGCCGAAGGATGGAGAGGAATAAAAAAAATATATTTTTTTTTATACTAAACGAAGTTTCGCCCTCCTTGTAATAGGTAAGCTTGTATGTTTTACCTTATGGACAAATGTCATTATGAGGTGCTACAGTTATTACTAATTTAATTAGTGCTGTTCCATGAATTGGACAAGACATAGTTGAGTCAACAAACACTATTATTAATTTATGTTTAGGTATTATTACTTTATTTTTAATGTACGGCGCAATGCGAACTTATTTACTATATTTAAAAGTTTATACTAAGGAAACTTCTTTACCTACCATAGGTACTATACATAAGAATGCTCTAAAAAAAAGTAATAAAACTTTAAGATTAGATAAACAAGAATATATTTCGATACCTTCATCTTTTTTAGCTTTTTTAGCTGGATTAATAGATGGAGACGGATATATTCAAATAAGTAAAACACCAAAAGGATTTATAACTATGAAATTAGTTATATCATTACATTTAGAAGATATTTCTACTTTAGAATATATACATTCTGTTTTAAAATTAGGTAAGATTAATATATATAAAGATTTAAAAAGCCCTACTTGCAAATTAGTTATTAATAAAACTGATTTACAAGAAGTATTATTTCCTTTATTTATTTATAATAATATATTTTTCTTAACTAATACTAGAATAGATCAATTTAATTTAGCTATGTATATATTAAGAAATGATATAAAATTACAAAGTGAAATTTCAGAGGTTAAGAATGTACCATTTGTTTTTGAAATACCTAAAAGTCCAGTAGACTATACATTATTACCTTTTTTTAAAAATTGAATTGTAGGATTTAAACATCCTTGAAGATACCCCGGTCTTATTGAATTTGTTAGAGAAAACCCTCTTACATATAAAAGAGTAAAAAAAGAATATAAAAGATTATGTTCTAATCGAAAGAGTTATTATAATTTATTAAAGTATTGTAGAGATCTGGAACATGTAAATAAAAAGTAGAACATGTAGTGAGTAAACAAATAATTAAAAGGGGAAGCTCTCGTTCCCGCCTTAAATTGTTTACTCATAACCTTATCTTTAATATTTACAATAGTTTGCTTATTTAGCAGTTTATATATTTATAAATATAGGCGTAGACTGCGTCTAGCAAGCTCGCTCTTAATACAAAATTCTTGTTATTTTAGTCTTTAAGGCAAGAATTATATACATTTTATTTTTTAGTTAATAGCAATAATAATGAAATATAGCTCTTTAAAATCTTTTAGAGTAGGCACAGCTTACTCTCCTATAGAACAAAATACAGTTAAACCTGTAAATACTAATATAGTAGTTTGAGGCTCTAATTTAAATTCAACAGCAGGGGAAGGTCGTTTTACAAAAATAGTGAAAAACATGATTGCATTACCACCTTATCAAAAAAGTGTTATTATTGGAATACTTTTATCAGATGGGAATCTATCTTCTTCTAAATCACATGAAAACCCACATCTAACATTTAAACAAGGTTTAAAAAACTCAAACTATGTTTGATTTGCTTACTTTATATTAGCTCATTATTGCAACCTTCATCCTAGTTTAGTTAAAAGTTTTAGAAAAAACAGAGTAGCTTTTGCTATATATTTCCGTACTAGAGGATTGCCATGCTTTAATGAATTAAGACATTTATTTTATAAAGATAAAGTAAAAGTAGTACCTGAAGATATATATAATCTTTTAACTCCAGTAGCTTTAGCACATTTAATAATGGGCGACGGGTCTGCTAAAGAGTATGGTTTAATTATTTGTACTGATTCTTATAAATTAATAGACATAGTTCGTTTAATGAATGTTTTAATGATTAGATATAATTTAAATTGCAAATTACGTTTTCATACACCAACTCAACCTAGAATTTATATAAGTCAACATTCTATGCCTGTTTTACGTGAACTAGTAAAACCATATATGGCTGAATCAATGTTATATAAAATAGGGTTATAATGTTTAATATGGTGGGTGAGTGGTTTATTTGTGTCTAAGGTTCTTTTTTTATTAAAAAAAACAATGATGGTTGTAGGCTTCGCCTCTCAATTAAAACAAAGAATACATTCTGATTTATTTGAAGCTTTTAAATTGATTTTTTCTACAAATAGAAAAATAGATAGTACAAATAACTATAATCAATTTGGAGTTAGTTCCAAATCAGATGTACAAAAAGTTATAAATTATTTTTCATTTTCAGGTTTACATCCTTTAGTGGGATTAAAATATATACAATATGAAAAATGATTAAATAATTTGCGTGCAAGTTCACGTTATAGTAAATTAAATTATCCTAAATAACCTAAACATAAATTAATAATTTTAATGGGCTCCTTAAAAATAATAAATAATTATTTTTAGAGGCATAATGGGGAAAATTACAAGGACATTTAATAAATAAACAACCTCCGTTTTATTAAATTATTTGTAGCGGAACTTAATTCGGTATATAAGGCGCAAGCTTAGGATTAAGAGCGTTCAACGACTAATGAGTGAGTTATACCAACAATAAGCTCAACACGATAACCCCTAAATCTTCTTTAAGAAGATTTAAGAAATAGTCTAAATACATCTTAATAGATGTAAAGTATAAATTAAATATTCTACAAAAACAATCGTCATTTGAGGAGGTTTATATACAGATGAACCACATTGCGGCGACGTAATGTTAAAAATTCTGCTTAATGCTGGAACATCTCCCATCTTAGGATTTGCATACGACTTATTCTTGTTATTTTTAACAATTATTTGCGTGAAAATTGCAATGACATGGAGACAATCAGCAGGGGTGAGAAGTATTCATACTTCAGAAGCCTCTCAGAGACTACATGCAGAAGATCTCACCTACGCTTATTTAGTAGGATTATTTGAAGGAGATGGATTTTTTTCTATCACAAAAAAAGGAAAATACCTAACATATGAATTAGGTATTGAATTATCTATTAAAGATGTACAATTAATTTATAAAATTAAAGCATTATTAGGTATAGGAGTTGTAAGCTTCAGAAAAAGAAATGAGGTAGAGATGGTATCTCTAAGAATTAGAGATAAAAAACATTTAAAAAACTTTATACTACCCATTTTTGATAAATACCCTATGTTTTCTAATAAACAATATGATTACTTAAGATTTAGAAGTGCTTTGCTTTCAGGTATTATATATTCTGAAGATTTACCTGAATATACTAGAAGCAATGTACCTTTAAATTCTGTAGAATCTATTTTAGATAAGTCTTACTTTTCAGCTTGATTAGTAGGATTTATAGAGGCTGAAGGTTGCTTTAGTATATATAAATTAAAAAAAGACAATGATTATTTAGTAGCTAGTTTTGATATTGCCCAAAAAGATGGTGATATTTTAATAAAAGCTATAAGTAAGTATTTATCTTTTACCACCACGGTTTATTTAGACAAGTATGATTGTTCTAGATTAAAAGTTACAAGTGTAAGATCAATAGAGAATACTATTAATTTTTTAGATAGAGCACCGGTAAAACTAATGGGAAATAAAAGATTACAATACTTATTATGAATAAAACAATTGCGTACAATATCTAGATATGCGGAAAAAATAAAAATACCTTCAATTTACTAAATAAACAAGAGATCATGATATAGTCCGATCAATGAAGAGATTTATTGAGTGTAGTGAGAGTATTTAATTAATATTAAATACGTGACTACCAACACAAATGCTCTGTAAATAACGCAACATTAAACAGATTCTTCGCTTTACATTTTGTATTACCGTTTATTTTAGCGGCATTAGTTTTAATGCATATGATAGCTTTACATGATACAGCTGGATCAAGTAATCCATTAGGAGTTCCAGTATATTATGATAGAATGCCTATGGCTCCTTATTTCTTATTTAAAGATTTAATTACTATATTTATCTTTATATTTGTTTTAGGAATATTTGTATTCTTTATGCCTAATGTTTTAGGTGATAGTGATAATTATATAATTAGGAAAGCTAGTTATTGTCAGAATGAACTTCTGGCTACAAGAAACCATCAAATTGCGGGAAAACCCTAAAGCAATTTCAACCAAGCAGACATGGTAACATAGTTTGTGGCACAGGTAACGACTCGTGGTATGGTAAAATCGAAATTGATTATCTAATGTCTGATAAATGGGTAATCCGCAGCCAAGCACCTATCACTGTATTTACAGTGAGGTGTGCAGTTCATCGACTAAATGTTGGTTGGCGCAAGCTTAAGATATAGTCAAGCCCCTTTCGAAAGAATGCAGGATCTTTTTTTGATAAGAAGATTTCGTTAAATGGATAGGTTTAGTAGTCCTACGGACTCAGCAAGCTCCTATTTAGGGAGAATGCCTTAGTCAGGCGTAACTGTTATTTAATTACTTTCTATACTTTTTTAAAGACTGAAAGTTATATATCCTCTTTTTATCAAAATAATTCTCTCCTGACGGAATCTGCCGACAGTCTTAAACCTGCCCGTGTAGGAAAAGTAGGAAATAAAGAAATGACTCTTTATGAAGTTAAAAGTTTATTTCAAACTATAAAGAATTCAGATCCTTCATATGAAGGATCTGAAAAAGAATTTGGTTTACTTGCCAATGGTTTCTGGCAAGCGGAAGGGTATATAGGAGGTATATTTAGATCTGAGTTGAATTTTTATCCTATCTGCTCAGCTACTCAGTTGTTTTCTGAAGAAAGCGCGAAATTTTTTATTAGATTAGACAAAGCTTTATGTAATAAAGGAACTTTTAGTATAACTTTAAATAGCTTTGGTAAGTTTGTTATTGCTTATAGATTATCCGGTTGAGATACTTTTTTTTCTGTATTTGTTCCTTATTTCTATATGCAATATGGTGAAAAATATCGTGCTATTCTAAAACTAAAAAAAATTTATGAATTAAAAGATTATATTAAACATCACAGTTCAGACGATAAGGCTAAAGTTTTATTAGTGAGTCTTGTTTATTCTTTAACTGCTCATTCTCCTCGTTATAAAGTAAGTTTAGAAGAAAAATTAATTTCTTTAAATTTAGATCAGGGCTTATTGAAAGAATTACCTTTATATAAAGAAAATGATGTAAAACCATCTTTCTTATTTATATTAGGGTTCTTTTTAGGTGATGGTACTTTACATTTGAAACTGGAATGAAAAGACAAAAATAGTACTGTTGTTATTGTTCCTTTATTTAATATAATACAATCTAATGTAGAATCAAATAAATATATAATGGAAAGAATGACTAGTTGTTTAAACGCTTTGAATATTAAAGCTAATTTAGACAAAGGTACTAATACTTTTACTTTAACAGTAAAAGGTATTGATAATGTATTTAATTCTTTATTTCCTTTATTGAAAAAATATTCGCATTTCTTATATGGGAAAAGAGATAGCTTTAATTTATTAGTATGAGTAGAGGGGCTAATTAGATCAGGAGGCCATCACACTTATTTTGGTCTAAAAGCGCTTGTATATAGAATATATCATAGTACTAATGAGCGTATTACAGACAAAGAAGTTTGAATGAGCCGTCTTGAGGACTGATTAAAAGCAGTTTCTGCTCGTAGAGAATGTGGAGAATATTATATTTCACCTATATACACTTCTAATAAACAGATTATAGGTTGACAAGTACGTTTCCCCTCTACTTTAAAGTTACCAAAATCCAATAAAGCATTTATGTCTTCAACCTGTGGTGGTCAAGATAAAGCTTTAGCAATAGCTGTGCAGTATAGAGATAAAATTCTTTCAGATTGAATTAATCTTAATTTTTAGTGGCTGGCTGGCGTGCCTCTTCAAAGAAATTATGCCCGCCTCTTCAATATGTTTTCACCTTAGTAAATATAAAGTACCCGCTTCGCGCTTCGCATTAATGAGAGATAGAGGTAGTAACAAATCTGACTAACTAATCTGGGCTAACCCTATGCAAACACCACCTGCCATAGTACCTGAATGATAGAGTAAAATAAATGTCATTCTAAAATCTCGAGAATTGCTGGGAACCCATTTAAATGTAATATATTTGAATATGACAATCAGCAGGATAACCTTTTAAGTTTAGTTATGGCCTAAACTGTACAAAGGGGTCTTCAGAGACTATGCACGAGACAATTATAATATATAATTGAAGATATAGTCCGACCATAGTAGAAATACTATGTATTTAACAGCCATCAATGGATTTATCTTCTATAATATTATTTATTTATAGTCGGGTATTATTTGCTACACGTTCAACAAAAGGGATAATTCGTTTATCTCCGTCTGAAAGAGCTGCAGTAAAATTACCTGATGAAAGTAAAGAAGTATTAATAGGGATTTTACTTGGTGATGCCCAAGTAAATTCATTTGACAATGCTTTAAGCATAGTCGTTAAAAGATTAAAATTGTATTATGATTTATCTATACTTTTTATATATTTATATTTTGCTAACTTTAAAGTTGTTTATATTAATCCTAGTATTGAAAAAGCTAAAATTTTAAAAGAAAATAAAGGTAAATCCGGTATTTATTTGTGGACAAACCAAATAAACGGAAAAAGATATGTAGGAAGTGCTCTAGATTTAAGCAAGAGACTTAGAAATTACTTTAATACTTCCTATCTAATAGATGGTAAAGATATTATGATTATCTATAAAGCTTTATTAGCTCATGGTTTCGAGAATTTTACCTTAGAAATTTTAGAATATTGTGAGCCTTCAGTTTTAATAGAAAGAGAACAATATTACATTGATCTTTTAAATCCTGAATATAATATTTTAAAAATAGCTGGCTCAAGATTAGGAGCTAAACACACTTTAGAAGCCATTGCGAAAATAAAAGCTGGTGCTTTAAATCGTTCAAAGGAGGCTTTAGCTAAAAACCTAGAACATTTAAACAAATTAAATTCTAGTCAAGAGCATAAAGAGCATTTGATTAGACTTAATACTTCCATTGAACATATAGCTAAAACTGCAAATCCTGTTATTGTACTTAATATTTTAAACGGAGAGAGTTTAGAATTTAGATCTATTACTCAAGCAGCAAAGTTTTTGGAAGTTCACCCAGAAATAATACGTAGACATATAGTAAAAGAAAAGCTTTATTTAAATAAATATCTTATAACAAAAGTATCTAAGTAATTTACTATATAGATATGGTTATCTATATAACTAGTTTATAGTCTCCTTAGATAAAGGACGATCTATATCTAACATAGTACGAAGATCACCAACTGCTAACTCTAGATTAGTTTATGCTCAAACCGCAATAAAACATAAAGAATATTTTGATTACGTATTAAGTTTCTTTACTCCTTATTGTGCAAATGATTATATACCTCAATCTAGATTAGTAGTGGATAATAGAACTAAAAAAACTTATAGTGCTATATCTTTCACAACTATGCAACTTCCCTGTTTTAATATATATAGAGAATTATTCTATGATGCAAATAAGAAAAAAATAGTTCCTGAAAACATAAGGGAATTGTTAACTCCTCGTGGTTTAGCTTTTTGAATACAAGATGATGGAAGTAAACACGGTAGTGGTTTACATCTAAGTGTTTATGGATTTTCTAATGCAGATGTCGATAAATTAATGTTTACTCTACAGGATAAATTTAATCTTAGATGCTCTATACATTATAACAGGGATAATAAACCCCGTATTTATATATTTAAAGAATCTATGGATTCTTTAATAACTTTAGTAAAACCTTATTTTATTAAAGAAATGTTATATAAATTAGGTTTATAAAGCTGTCATTCATTCTCCCTGGGAGATATTTGAAATTGACAATCGATTTATTACCTTTCTATGCTATTTTAAGATCTATTCCTAATAAATTATTAGGAGTTATCGCAATGTTAGCTGCAATATTAATTATTTTAATATTACCTAAGGCTGACCTAGGTTTAACAAAGGGTTTACAATTTAGACCTTTAAGCAAGGCGGCTTTCTACGTCTTTTTAGTGAACTTTTTAATATTAATGCAAATAGGTGCTAAACATGTAGAAAGTCCTTTTATAGAAATAGGACAACTAAGTACTGCTTTATATTTTTCTCATTTCTTATTTATATTACCGGCAGTAAGTATATTAGAAAATACTCTTGTAGATTTAGAATTACAAAATAATGCCAAAAATATATAGGGTTAATGCTATGTATAGCTTGCTTTTTACTACAAAGTAGTGCTGTGTAGCCCCTCCGGGGCTCGTGGTATTTTTTTTTTTTCGAAAAAAAAATACTACACACGAACGAGTAAAAAAAAAATAAAGTTTTCTTTATTTTTTTTTTTATTGCTAGAGCGAGGGGCGCTAGCTCTCCGTCTCCGATTCCGTAGGAATCGGAATACGGAGAGCTAGCGCCTGGAATACTCGTTAGCAGCGTCTGCTAAGTAAGGCACTGCTTTGTAGTACTAGCAAAGATTAAGATTGTAAACGGTTTTACACGGTGATTGCAGATCATTTGAATGAGGTTCAA
>NW_017607574.1:32601-33977 GCF_000303195.2 Fusarium pseudograminearum CS3096 | reverse complement strand
TGCTGATTATTTTTTTCTGTGCTTCTGTGCGAAGCATACAGAAAAAAATCAGAAGGACTATTACTCTAACTTATATAATTATTAAAGGTAAAAAAAACAATACGAGCTTGCTGATTATTTTTTTCTGTGCTTCTGTGCGAAGCATACAGAAAAAAATCAGAAGGACTATTACTAGACGAAGTCTAGCCCCCCCTCCAGAAGAATGCCTCCCGGAGGGAATATGGCTACTGACAGTTTATTATTATAGCTTGCGAGTCCATCCATATCCCTTTGGGATCAGTAGGACTACTAACTGTATGTTTTAATCCTTTATTAATTATAGATTAACTAATATTTAGAATATACAAATAAGTTACTACTACAGATGAATTTTTTTTTTATTGTAGTTTTAGTACCTTAGCACGTAGTATCGCTTGCGAGCAATTTCGTTGTAGGCTTAACTATACTATAATAATTTCACTAAATAGCCACGATAGTGGTTATTTTAAAGATTGGGGCTGCTTTTCTGCTATAGCTGCTTCTTGCTTTATAGGTATAAAGCAAGAAGCAGCTAAGCAAACAGAAGTAGCTGACAAAATAAATATTTGTATTTAAAATGTTTTAGAATAGTACTTTTATGGCTGCTAGCTTGCGTATTTGAACTTTTCTCCAGGTGAACGAAGTTTCTAGTAGGAGTACACTTCGTTAGAGGGAGGCGCCCCCGAAGAAGTACCCCCTCTTCGCACCGTCCCCCTCTAGTATCGCTACCTAGAATGGAGTTCCTATCCTACGGAGAGCTTGTGCCAATATATCGGCTAAGCAGAAATTCGCAAGCTAGCAAACTAGAAGTATATGCTACGTATATTGCACCACTAGTAACCATAATCGAATAATTTGATAGATCAGGCTAGATAGCTTATTACTGCTTGCGAGTCCATCCATATCCCTTTGGTTAGACGAAGTCTCAGCAGGCTAAGGAGGACTACTAAGTAGCAGATATAATCTAACCCACGTTATCATTTTTTTTATTTAGTAATAGCTATCCCGATCCCCGACCCTCTCTCCGGGGGGAAAAAATCTTTTTACTATTCCGAGCTTTCGCGATTCGTTCCCCTAACGAAGTGTATGAATGCCACCCAGAGGGATATGGAATCGGCAGATTTTTTTTCTTCGAAGGCGCTAGCTCTTCAGCCTACCCCTCGCTATCGGGGATGGGGATGAAACGAAGTTTACTCTTCGTTCACATGAGCTCTCAGAAGGATGCCCCCTTGTTTCTTTAACCCGCTATATCCCTCCGGGATCAGCGAACAAAGTTCCCTCCTGCTTTTACTAATCCTAGAGGAGGAGCTTGCGTATACGAAGTCTCTTCGTGAAACGAATAGCGCCATATCCCTCCG
>NW_017607574.1:19195-32501 GCF_000303195.2 Fusarium pseudograminearum CS3096 | reverse complement strand
AGTCTCAGCAGGCTAAGGGTTAAAATATAATATGATTTTGTAGAACCGTTATCACATTAATTTATAGTGGGGAGCTCTAGCAAACTCGCTCGTAATTATTAATTAAAAATATTAGTTAATAACTTTTAAGTGAAAAATTATGTTCACAAAGAGTACTTTAATTATTTCCTAATTTTGTCTTTAGATAAGGAGAGTTGTTCCCACCAGCCTAATTTGACCTTAAGATCCCAAATGTCTATGGGTATGGAAAGATGATTTAATTCTACAAATGCTAAAGATATAGGTACACTATATTTAATCTTCGCTCTTTTCTCAGGATTATTAGGAACAGCTTTTTCAGTGTTAATTAGACTTGAACTTAGTGGACCTGGAGTACAATATATTTCTAATAATCAATTATATAACAGTGTAATTACAGCTCACGCTATATTAATGATATTCTTCATGGTCGACAATTGAAGACTATTTAATTTTAATTTTCAAGCTAGCACCCTTCGAATATTTTTTTCAAAGAAAAAAATTACAGAGGTCGCTCTCAATAATAACCAAAACAACACTATTACTATTACAAATAGTAATAATAATAATTCTAATAAAAATAACGATGAAGATAAAATACCACTATATACTAAAGTATATATAGAAAACCCTTTTAATAATAGAAATCTTATCTTAAAAGTATCGAAAAATCAAAAAGGTGTTTATGTTTGAGAAAGTAATGATCATGCTTATGTAGGACATTCTATCAATTTGTATAATAGAATAAGTTCTTACTTTATGCCATCTATTCTTCAAACTAAAGCACGTAGAGTGTTACGTTATTTTAATAAACACGGATTTCAAGATACAAATCTTACAATTTATATAATGGATGAGAATTCTAGCTTAGATGACGTTGTAAGCTTAGAACAGCATTTTATAGATACTTTAAAACCAAGTTTAAACGTAGATTTGGTGGCAAGCAGTTCTGGTTATCATGAACCAATGGGCCAAGAAATAAGAGATAGATTACGTAAACAAAGAGGTACTCCTGTATATATTTATAACGTAGAAGATTTTACTTTATTATATATATTTGAATCGAAACAACATATGTATGATTCAATAAGTATTCATCATAAAACTTTAAATAACTGTTTAGATGCAGGTACAGTGTATTTAGATACTTTATTTTTATCTTTGGATTTAATAGAAGAATCTGAAAATACGAATTTATTAACTCTAGAGGGAATAAAAGAGTTGGTAAATGAAAAACGTGCATTATATACAGTTAAACATCCTGCTTCTATTTCTATTTTAGCAGAATTTAAAGACGATTCAAGTAAGAATCTGGAATTTTCATCGTTAACAAGTTTAGCTAATCACTTAAAAGGAGATCGTGTAACTATTAGACAATATTTAAAAGGTGTAAAATCAGGTTATTATAGAGGAAAATGAAAATTTACGAGCTTGCGCCTTAAAGATTAAATAGAAAGGCATGGCCGGGTAAGGCAGAAATGCTTTACTTTATTTTCACTATATGCAGGAATCCCCTTAGAGCCTTTAAAACTAGTACCGCAGACTATATGTTAGCAGTGGAATACAGTGACATTTTAAAGGATTGGGTAATCCGCGGGAAACCAAAGATAATTTTGTTATCGAGTAGGATCCTAAGAGACTACACGTGAAATATCTTAGTGTATATTTTATAATATTCAAAGATAAAGATATAGTCCGTACATATTCGAAAGATTATGAGTAAACGTATGCCTGCATTAATAGGTGGATTTGGTAAGAATAAAATACAAACTTTAACAACATTAGTATCTTCAAATGACGAAAAATATAATTTAAATTTATTACGTAGTAAATTTGGCCCTTATTTAGCAGGATTAATTGAAGCAGATGGTTCATTTGCTATTCACGATAAGAATTCTAAAGCTAAAAAATATGCACCTAAAATATTAATTGTATTTAGTTTAAATGACAACCCTTTAGCTGAAAAATTAGCATCTATTATTCAAGTAGGTAAAATCTATAAAAGAGAAAATCAAGGTTGTGTTTTGTGAAGTATTCAAAATAGTGAGGATGTAATAAAAATAATTAATATAATAAATGGTTATATGCGTACTCCTAAGATTGAAGCATTACATCGTGCTATCATTTGATATAATGATAATATGAATACAGACATTAAAATTTTAGATTTAGATTTATCACCTATTGATAGTAATAGCTGATTAGCTGGGTTTACGGATGGAGATGGGAATTTTAGTCTAAATTTAACAGATAGAAAGAAAAAAGGTGTTATTACTACAAAAAGAGTACAAGCTTTTTTCCGTATAGAATTAAGACAAAATTACCATAGAGAAGCTTCAATAGTTCAAGGTGGTATAAGTTATTTTGTAATACTAGATAAGATAGCTAGATATTTAAAAGTTAGTTTATACTCCAGATCTAGAGAACAAAAAGATAAAATTTTCTATGCTTATATGGTGATATCTCATAGTTCAGAAAGCCATAAAAAAACTATAGAATATTTTGATAAATATCCTTTATATTCATCAAAACATTTAGCTTATAAAGATTGAAAATATGTAGTTGAACAAATTCAACTACGTGATGGTAAACCTTTAACAGCTGAAAATATAAAGGAAATCCAAAGAATTAAAGACCAATTTAACAATAATCGTAAAGAATTTGATTTTTCTCATTTAGATACTTTAAATAATTAAAGTCTAAATTAAGAAATTGCCGAGGGAGATAGTAATATCTCTCTTATTATATAACTGTATGCGGGAAGTTCCTAAAGTTTTATTATAGGAGCCGTGAAAATTTAGATTTAATTTAAACGTACATAGCCCTTAAAACTAATAAAAATAATAATGGATAATTCGCAGGAAACAAAAATAAAATATACTTTTTTATTTAGGATCCTCAGAGACTACACGTTATACTCCATTAATATAATGGATGAAGATATAGTCCAAATGTAATTTAACGATTACAATTAAATGAATTTCTTAATGCCTTTAATGGTAGGAGGTCCTGACATGGCAAAAAAAAAGGACAGTCCAAGGGGTATAATAAATAACAAAAGATATTATAGTACGAATATCCCTTCGGGATCAGGAGCGCCCGTAAAAAGTAATAATTTTAATTCATATCTAGCCGGCTTATTTGAAGGCGATGGACATATTTGAATACAAAATCCTGATGCAAGTGATAAAAAGAAACATAATCCAAGGTTTTGTATAACTTTTGGTTTAAAAAATGAACCATTAGCCAAAAAACTATTAGATATTTTAGAATCAGGTTTTATTAGATATAAAACTAAAGATAATGCTTGTGTATTAGTAGTTTCACCTGTAGTAGGTTTAAAGAAAATAGTTTATTTAATAAATGGTGAACTAAGAACACCTAAGATACATCAATTATATAAATTGATAGATTGATTAAATAAACATCATAATACTAATATAGAGAAATTACCTTTAAAAGATGGTTCTTTGGCTAATGATAGTTGATTAAGTGGATTTATTGATGCAGATGGAAGTTTTTCTGTACAACATACTAAAGTAGAAAATAACGCAAAAAAAAGAAAAATATCTTGTAGATTAAGAATTGAGCAGAGAATGTTAGATCCTGTAACTGGTAACAGTTATTTAGATGTCTTAACAAATATAGCTAAATTTCTTAATTGTAGTTTATTAACTAGAATCCAGAAATCTACAGATAATGAGTATTATACTCTTACAGCATCAAGTAAAATTTCGACTGAAATTTTGGTAAACTATTTAGATAGATATTCTTTATTCTCAAGTAAATATTTAGATTACAAAGATTGAAGAGAAATTGTGTTATTAATACTTGAAAACAAACATTATACAGAAAAGGGTCTAACTAAAACTGATTCTGCTAGAAGTACTATGAATAGAAATAGAACTTATTTCAATTGGGATCATTTAAATAAATTATCAGCTTAAATTATGGGCGGCTAGACTTCGTCTAGCAAGGGTCGCTCCTCGTTACTAAGGCGCAAGCTCTAGCTTGCGCACATTTTTATATAACCCCTAAATCAGGGAATGCCGTTAAAGAGTGTAAACTTTTTAATTATTACTTCGCTATATGCATAGAATCTCTCGAAAATGGAATTAATTTACCTATCAACAGATACATAGACGTCTAATTGGAGTTTATAAACGCATAAAGTTGTGCAGATAACTCAATTAGCCGTAACACTTATGTATACATGGGAAGAATGTGCAGGAAACCAAAATAATTTAAATTATGAGTAGGATCCTCAGAGACTAGACGCGAAGCCCCTTATTGCATTAAATAAGGGTGAAGACAGAGTCCGTTATGACAGGAAACTACTATTGTAAATGATTCCCTAGATTAAATAATATTAGTTTCTGATTATTACCTCCTAGTTTATTATTATTAATATTCTCTGCTTGTATTGAAGGTGGAGTAGGTACAGGTTGAACACTTTATCCTCCATTATCTGGACTACAAAGTCATAGTGGACCAAGTGTAGACCTTGCTATTTTTACTTTACATTTAACTGGGGTAAGTAGTTTATTAGGATCAATAAATTTTATAACAACAATTGTGAACATGAGAACACCAGGAATAAGATTACATAAATTAGCCTTATTCGGATGAGCCGTAGTTATAACAGCAGTATTACTTTTATTATCATTACCTGTATTAGCTGGTAAAATACTGCCAGCGTTAAATTTGGCAAATTGCTGGAAACAGATATATTTATTTATTATATCTTTATCAGCAGGGTGCTTATTTTATTATAAATTATTAAGTATCTTCAGAGACTATTCGCCAAAATTTGTATGTTTTAAATCTTATTTAAATATAGATCGTAAATTCTTTTCTGTAAAAAGAAAAATCCCATCATGAGGTACGCCCACTAATAATGGAGAATTTGGGGCTTCGCCTACTAAATTTTCTTCGTATTTAGCTGGTATAATTGAAGGAGATGGTACTATTATAGTACCTAAAACAGAAAGATCACTTAAAGGTGACTTATATTACCCTTCAATACAAATAGTATTCGATTCGAGAGATTTTCCTTTAGCTTTAATGTTACAATCTAAATTAAATCATGGATCTATTTCTAAAAAAAAAGGTTCTAGTGCTTATGTCTTAACAATTAATAAATTAGAAGGTATATTTCTAATAGCCAATGTTATAAACGGTTATATGAGAACTCCTAAGATTTATGCTTTACATAGATTAATTGATTGATTAAATCTAAGATTTGATTTTAATATAACCAAGAAAAATAAAGATATAAGTGATATAAATTCTAACAGTTGATTAGCAGGGTTTATAGACGCAGATGGTCATTTTTCAGTAAGAACGACTTTAGTAACGGAGCAGGCTTCGCCTACTAAATATCCAAAAATAGAATGTAAATTTGAATTATCGCAAAGACAAAATGATCATAATTATGAAAATAATTTGGAATATTTGAGTCTAATTGCGGACTTTTTATCTTCTACTGTTAAAGAAACCAGAATGAATAGGCCAAACCCTGAATATAGAGTTAGAACTACAAATGTAGATAGTAATTTTATATTAGTTCAATATCTTGAGCAATATCCTTTATTTTCTAGTAAATATTTAAACTATAAAGATTGAATAAAAGTATTGTCATATTTTAAAGCCAAAAGTCATACAAAATCTGAGTCTATTAAAGCTATAGTTGAAATTAAAGCACAAATGAATAATAAAAGAACAGAATTTAATTGAGATCATTTAAATAATTTATATAACTTATACAAATAAAACATAGTCCCAACAATATGGCGACATATTGAGTGTCTGCCTTAAACAGTTTTGTTTATGAGGTTAATTAATTAACCATGAGACCTGGTCTAGCAGGCCAAGAATATTTTTTTGGGTATTACAATGGTTCTTACAGACCGTAATTTTAATACTTCATTCTTTGAAGTAGCCGGTGGTGGAGACCCTATATTATTCCAACATCTTTTCTTAAGAGATATTTTAATTAATTATTATATTTTAGCTATTATTCCAATAATTAAAATAGCCAAAAAATCTAGCTTTTTATTTAAATTAAATTATAGTACTTCTTCAACAAGTAATTTTTGTTTAGAATCCTTTTACTCCAAATATAATGAACATTTACCTGGCAATACCTCACCCTCAAAAAAATTCTTAACTTGATTTATAGGATTTACAGAAGGTGAAGGATCTTTTATCGTAAATAATAGAGGTGATCTTTGTTTCGTTATTACACAAAGTAACCTAGATATCTATGTATTAGAATATATAAAAGAAATTTTAGGGTTTGGTAAAGTAATACCTCAATCTAAAACTACAAGTAGATATGTTACTCAAAATAAAAAAGAAATAGAATTGCTTGTTCATTTATTTAACGGTAATCTTATATTACCACGTAGAAAGGAAAAATTTGAAGAATTTGTAAAAGGATTTAATACATGAGTAACTAAAGGAAGAATTCAATTAAATACAGTTGAAATAAAACATACCTATATTTTACCTAGTTTAGATAACAACTGACTTTCAGGTTTTACTGACGGAGAAGGTTGTTTTACTTGTTCAATAAATAAAGATAAAGGATTCAGTTTTAATTTTAATATTTCTCAAAAATGAGAGCAAAATGTTAAAATACTAGAACATCTCTGTTCATTATTTAATGCAGGTAAAGTATCCAAACATAGTTCTGATAATGCCTATGAATATAGAATAGGCGGATTAGAAAATTGTAGAAATGTATTTACTTATTTTAATAACTATAACTTAATAACGAAAAAATCTGCTTCATATGTAGCATGAAAAGAAGTACATGGTGATTTATTAAATAAAAATCACTTAGATCCTATAAAACGAGTTGAATTAAAAGAAAAAGCTAAATTAATTAATAAATTTAATTAAAGTATAGGGAAAAAAAGTCAAGGTTTAACGTATAAGTTATGAAACTCTCAGGACAGATGTAAAAAGGTATAAGATCCGTAAGAGTAAATATTCTATATAGAATATACCTTAGATTTAGTTAGTATTTAGCGGATATTACTTGTAACTCTTAAGTATAATGCGTATATAATAAAGTATACGTTATTGTACATGTTAATAGATAACATAAGGAAAAGTTAATATAAATACTAGCAACACTAGTGTTAACGGTCAATGAATATTCTCATTCGAAGACCGTCGGTTATTTAAGTGACCGCTACAGACTGGTTCACTGGTGGGTAGCTGAAATGCTGCTTAATGTACAGTCGGTTTCTTCCGTATTTCCGATATACGCACAAGCCCATGATTATTATATCACTGGTACCTGGATTTAACAAGAGAAAAACAAGTAAGTTAAATTTGAAGAAATGGATTCTTCGGTCAAAAATGGCCCTTTAAATTCAATTTATCGCAACAAACTATAAGCGAGGAGTTCGTTTTATATTTATTAGGTACTATGCACATAAGTTGTACTTTGTTGTACACCGTTATAGTAAAAATCCTAAAAATTTACGATAATTCGCAAGTAACCAACGCGCTTAGCACGCTAGTAGGAACTTCAGAGGCCATACGTTTGTTAAACATAAAATCAATTCATAATCTTAGTAAGTCCCCTAATAGTTTAAGATTTAAACAATGACTAGCCGGATTAATAGACGGAGATGGTTGTTTTTCATTATCTAAAAAAGGTTATGCTAGTTTAGAAATTACAATGGACATTCGAGATGAGTGTGCTTTACAAGCTGTAAAAAACGTTTACGGAGGTTCAATTAAATTAAGATCAGGTGTCAGTGCACTAAGATATAGATTACATAGTAAAGAAGGTTTTCTAAATCTTATTAATGATGTAAACGGTCATATAAGAAACCCTAATAGATTGATACAATTAAATTATATTTGTGTAAAATATGATATAGTATTAAAATATCCTGAAAAGTTGACTAGAGATAATGGTTGATTATCGGGATTTTTCGATGCAGATGGGTCAATTACTATAAAGAGTACAGATGGACAATTATCTATTTCTGCAGGCCAAAAGACATCTGAGTTATTAACACCTTTAGTTGAACAGTTTGGGGGTTATGTCTACATAGATAGAGGTGGAAATGGTTCATTTAAATGATATGTGACTAAGAAAGAAGATGTACTTAACCTGATAGAATATTTTAAAAAATATCCCTCTAGATCAGCTAAAAATAATAGATTGCACTTAGTGCCTAAGATATATGAATTGAAGAGTATGAAAGCTCATACTGCGCCTTCAGGGTCTTTATTAGCTAAAAGCTGAGAGACTCTTATGGCTAAATGAAAAAATTACGGATAAATTATGTTTAAAGATATGGTCCAAACATTTTAGTGTTACACGTTACACACTAAAATGTAGCATCCCGAGGTAAAAATTATAAGCCTCATAATGTTGCTGTATGCTGGAAACACTTCGATATCAAGTTTTAAATACTCCCCTTTCAAAGATATAGTAAAAAAGTTAAAACAATGAAGTCAATCAGCAGGTAACACTTTTAAGGTTAACCTTAAAAGTGGAACCTCAGAGACTATATGCGACAATACTGAAACAATAAAAAATATTTCTATTCATGTGGCTACTCATTTAAAACCCCTAAACGATGAACAATTTGGGCATTATTTAGCTGGTTTGATAGATGGAGATGGGCATTTTAGTAGCGAAGCTACTAAACAACAATTAGTCATTGTATTTAGTTCACCTGACGTTAAATTAGCCTATTATATAAAAGAAGTAATAGGATTTGGTAATGTAAAAAAAGTTAAAGATAAAAATGCTTACTTATATATTATATCTAACAAAGAAGGTTTATTTAGAGTAATTAATTTAATTAATGGTAAATTGAGAACTTTAAATAAATTTAATCAAGTTCTTAATAATATATTAGCTTACCCTACATATGCAAAAGAAAATCTAGAATTTAAAATAAATGATTCTAATAATTTATATAATCATTGAATAGCCGGATTTTCGGATGCAGATGCTAGTTTTCAAATAAAAATTATTACTAGAGATGATAAGCCTAGACCTGAAATTAGATTAAATTACCAAGTAGTACGCTCCGCTAAAAAAGATAATCCTATATTGTTATTATTAAAGGAATTTTTTGGAGGTAATATAGGTTATAGATCAAGTCAGGGTACTTATTATTATGGATCAACTAGTTTTGGTTCAGCTAAAAAGGTGATTAATTATTTTGATCATTTTCATTTACAATCTAGTAAACATATTAATTATCTTAAATGAAGAAAAGCTTATTTACTTATACAAAAAAAAGATCATTTAACGGAAAAAGGGTTAGATAAAATAAGAAAATTCAAAATTTCTATGAATAGAAATTCAGTATAAGATAGAGTCCTAACAAAGATGTAAATCTTTGAGTATTAATTATAATAGATCTAGACATTAAGTTAAACTTCCTAATATTAGTAGGACTAACTCTATGTTTTATTTACGACTATTAAATTAATCAAAATTAATGTTATATATTAATCGTGCCAGCTTTCGGTATAATTAGTACAACTATCTCAACTAATTCAAATAAACCAATATTTGGGTACATAGGAATGGTCAATTGGCCTACGTTAATTAATAATTACGTAAAACCCCTCTATATGCTGGGAACCTCTAACATCTTAAATACTAGAAATAATAAGTATTTCAGTGAAAATTTTAAGGATATTACAATGAGCAATCAGCAGGTAAATAAATTTATATTGTTTATAAAGGAGATTACTCTCTTTATATATTTTATTTTTTATAACCTCAGAGACTACACGAGGGGAATCTTTCAATCTGAAAGATTAAGATATAGTCCAATATTTTATAAAAGTACTCGAAGATCGTTTAATAATGCAGTACCTGTAAATAAAGTATTTAAAAGAAATTACTCTATTGATAATCGTTTACATAAACTAGATCCTAATTGGGTGACAGGATTTGTAGACGCTGAGGGTTGTTTTTCTACAATAATAGAAGTATCTGAGGATCTAAAACGAAAAGTTAGAGTTTCCTTTGAAATAAATTTACACGAAAAAGATGAACAAATCTTGGTAAGTATTAAGTCTTTTTTTGGTGTAGGACAAGTATATAACAGATCAGATAAAAAAATTTCTATATACAGAGTAACTAATGTAAACTACATAAAAGATAATATAATACCTCATTTTATAGAGTACCCTCTTATGAGTAAAAAAGCTCTAGATTTTTTATTATGATCAAAGGTTATAGAAATTATTCTGAACAAAGAGCATCTAAGTGAGGAAGGATTTTTAAAAGTACTTTCTTATTATGCATATATAAACACTGGAGTGTCCAAAAAGGTTCAAAAATACTATCCTAATATTATACCTGCGGATAAACCGGATACGTTTTTACCTGAAACTTTGCATCCTCAGTGAGTATCTGGATTTGTAGCGGGGGATGGAGGGTTTTCTATTTACATTAGATCTGCTAAGGATTATGTAATCTCAGAAAAAGTATCTTGTAGATTTCACATTGCTCAACACATTAGAGACTTAGAGCTAATGAAATTATTCATAAAATTTTTTGATTGTGGTTCTGTAGGAGTAAGATCTAATAAAGCTACACCTAGATGTGACTTTTACGTACAAGATTTTTTTCTTATAGTAGAAAAAATCTTACCTCATTTTGATACTTATCCGTTATTAAATTTAAAACAGCAAGATTATCTTTGTTTTAAAGAATGTGTATCTATTATTAAGTCGAAAACCCATTTAACTCGTGAAGGTTTAAATAAAATTAAAAGTTTAAACTTAGAGATGAATTCTAATAGGTTAAAATAATACTTTATTTACGTAAAATATCGCTATGCTATGATGTCTATAGGAATACTAGGATTTATAGTATGAAGTTGTGTTATGGCTTCACCCTATAGTGATATAGGGAGTACAATTAATTTCGCTATATGCTGGAACAGTTTAGTGCTAATTAGTACCTTGTATGGTAAAAATCTAATTAGCTATACTCAATCAGCAGACAATCTGTCCCTGTATTCCTTAAAGGATAACAAACAGAGTGTCTCAGAGACTACACGCGAAACATCTTTTAAATTTTCCGCATTTCATATTTATTATAATACATTATTTAAAAATAAAGACCCTTTATCTGATGAATGATTAACTTGATTTATTGGGTTTGCAGAGGGGGATGGAGCTATTCAAACCTACGATGAGGGTAAAAGAGTTCGTTTTGTTCTTACTCAAAAAGAAAGTGATATACTTCATAAAATACAATTTAAATTTAACATAGGTGTTGTTAAACATTTTCCTCAAGGAAAGAGTGGAAAAAATAATGATTTTTATAGATGAATGGTAGATAACCCTTCACATATTTTACTTTTAGCTTTATTATTTAATGGTAATATAGCTCAAAGCCATAGAATTAAACAATTAGCTCTATGAGTTAATGCTTTAAATAATCGTTTTGGTTCTGAAACTATAAAGTTAAATAATACTCCTGTTCCAGTTACATTACAGGATGGTTGATTATCAGGGTTTACTGATGCTGAAGGATGCTTTAATGTATCTATTACAGCTAACTCTAGATATATATTAGGTCATGTTATAAAAATGCGTTATATATTAGATCAAAAAGATGGTGTTATACTAAATAAAGTATACGAATTATTTGGATTTGGTAAAGTAACATTAAGATCTGGAACTAAGGATGTTTATCGTTATACAGCTACCGGATTTAAAGCATTGCATGATGTGATAGTATACTTTAAATTATTTCCATTACAAACTAAAAAAGCTTTTTCTTTTGAAAAATGATTAATTGTTCATAACCAAGTGTATAATAAATTACATTTAACTGATGAAGGATTATCACAAGTAAGAACTCTGCAAAAACAAATTAATTTAAATAATAGTACGACAAATAAAGTAGGAGCGGCGCTAGAAAAAAAATAATTTATTATTTTTTTTTAATCGCTAGAAAGATGAAGATATAGTCCGACACTTCTTGTGAAAGAAGCATACAGAGCTAGCACCTTGTATGGGTAAATAAAAAAAAAATATTTATTAACGGTTTGGCATCACATGTACACAGTTGGATTAGACGTGGATAAACTTGTGTTCACGGTAAAAATCTTGCTATATGCTGGAAACTCTTGATTAAGTAGTCCACTCGTTTTTATAGCGTTAGGCACAATCTACTTATATTTAACAAGACAATCAGCAGGAAACTTTTTTTGTTTTAGTACAATGGCTAAGGCCGCTACTAAAAATACTTATAATAAATGATTTGAATTATCTAAAATATCTGAGCATGTCCCTATTCATAATAGTAATCTTAATGATGAAGAGCTTGGTTATTTTTTAGCTGGGTTAATAGAAGGTGATGGTTGATTCGGTAAGAAAGAACTACATATAGTGTTTTCCGAAAATGATTCATCTTTGGCTTACCTTATTAAAAAACGTATAGGTCACGGTAATATATATAAAATTAAAGATAAAAAAGCTGTGAGATATATTTGTAAAAATAAAGAAGGCTTATCTATTATTTTATCTTTAATTAATGGGAAATTTGTAAGTAATTATAAATATGAACAATTAATTAAACATAATTATAGTGAAGATTTTAATATTAATATATTACCTCCCTTAATGTCTTTATCTTTAGATAATTATTGATTGGCGGGTTTTACTCAAGCTGATGGATGTTTCCATATAAGTGTTGTAAAAAGTAAAACACACAAAGCTGGATATAGTATAAGATTAGAATTTTCTTTAAAGCAAAATGATGTATTACCTTTAAGATTATTATATAATGAATTAGAAATGGGTAATCTTTCTCAATATCATACAGGTGTATGATGTTATAAAAGTACAGGATATAAAACTGCAGCTCATTTAATTAATTACTTTGATAAATATAATATTTTTGCTGGTAAATATGTAGATTATATTAAATTTAGAAAAGTTTATATTATGATAACAGAGGGTAAACATTTAGAAGAGAAAGGTATCAAAAAAATTAAAAGTATTTCATCAAAAGGATCCTCAGAGACAAGCACGCAAGAAATTTAACATATTACGTTAAATTAAGATACTGTCCAAATTACTAAGTTCGACAAGAGCTTACTTTACAGCAGCTACATTAATAATAGCTGTACCTACAGGTATAAAAATATTCTCATGATTAGCTACTTGCTATGGAGGATCTATAAAAATGACACCTTCTATGTTATTCTCATTAGGTTTTGTATTTATGTTTACAATAGGAGGGTTAATAAAAAACCACTTAGCTCTCCCTTTA
>NW_017607574.1:9573-19095 GCF_000303195.2 Fusarium pseudograminearum CS3096 | reverse complement strand
AGGTATAAAAATATTCTCATGATTATCTACTTGCTATGGAGGATCTATAAAAATGACACCTTCTATGTTATTCTCATTAGGTTTTGTATTTATGTTTACAATAGGAGGGTTAATAAAAAACCACTTAGCTCTCCCTTTAAAGATCGCTATATGCTGGGAACTTCTGACAATTATACTACTAGAATTATATTCAGTGACAATGTATAATTTTGAACAATCAGCAGGGAACCTACGGGTATTTAATGCTTTAGTAGGACCCTTAGAGACTACACGCGATCCTCGTAATATATTTACGAGAAGATATAGTCCGTGAAATAAAAATGCATTAATAGGCTCCGCCTCTTCATTTAGTAACAATAGTTTTAATTCAAAAACTATTTATAGCTTACGTAACCATTACTCAACTTCTAGTAAAGAAGATAATACAAAAAATTTCGTAGCTTTAGCTGTATTCCCGCCGAAGGCGGGATACACTTCGTTAGTAGCACCACTAAAGATATATTCTCAATTTAAAGAGGATAGATCTTCTATTTTAAAAGAACAAAAAGATAAATCAGGGATTTACTGTTTAATAAATAACATAAACGGGCATTCTTATATAGGTAGTTCTATTAACTTAGCTTCTAGAATGAAAAATTATCTTAACAATACTTTCTTAAAAAGTAGACAAAATGCTAATATGCCCATTGTAAAAGCTTTACTTAAGTATGGTCAATCTAACTTTACTTTACTAATAGTGGAGTATGTAGAACCCCAGGTTTTAACTGTTAGAGAGACTTATTTTATAACATCTATATTGCCTTATTATAATGTATTAAAGCAAGGTTATTCTTCTTTAGGATATAAGCATACAGAAGAAACTAAACAATTATTATCAGAATTGGCTAGTAATAGAGTACATAGTGATACAACTAAAGGTTTAATAGCTAAAGCTTTAACAGGTGAAAATAACCCTTTTTATAATAAAAGTCATTCTATGGAAAGTAAAGTAAGAATGATAGAAGCTAAATCAGCTTATCCTGTTTATATTTATGATTCCTTTAAAAATTTATTGGTTATTTTCCCTTCCGTTTCATCTTTAGCTCATTTAATTAAATCTAATCACTCTACTATTGTTGAGGCTATAAGAGAGCAAACTATATTTAGAGGTGAATGATATTTTACCAATATACCTTATAATATAAGTGATAATCCTTTAATATCTAATTGAACACATAAAGAATGTAAAGAATTAATATTAGATATTAATAATATGAGTCATATTAGAAAAGGAATATTTGTGTACGATACTAATAAAAATTTCATACGTAAGTATGAAGGAGTAACGGATGCACAAAGAGACTTAAATATTAGTCATAGTACAATTAAAAAATATGCTAAAATAGGGGGTTGTTATAATGGTTACATATTTAGTTATGAAAGATTAAATGATTAATGTATTTTATTCGGTTAAAAATTATAAATAGACCCATTAGGGGATCACTGACCTAATGAAACGACAGTGAGTGGTATATTACTATTTTTGGTTTCATTTATTTTATTAAATAAAAATATACTTAATGCTTTGGATAGATTAAGGGCTTCGCCTACTAACAAGGCCTTGAAAATATACGAAAATTTCTATAAAGATAGAAAAGATTTATATAAAGAGTTTAAAGAAGATAAAACAGGATATATTTACATGATAGTTAATAAATTGAATGGTAAATGTTATGTAGGAAGCTCAAGATCAATTAAAACTAGACTATATAACTATTTTAATTTGGCCTTGGCTGCTGCACAAAAAGGAAGACCTATTTCAAGTGCTATTATAAAATACGGGCTTGTTAATTTTGCTTTCATTGTTTTAGAGAAAGTAGATTTAAATGTACATAACTTAGAAGAAAGAGAAACTTTTTGGTAGTCCGTAGGACTCAGCACGCTCTCAATTAATTAAACCTGAATATAATGCAGTGAAGGAAGCAGCTAGAAATATAGGCGTCCCACATCTGCAAGACACTAAGTTAAGAATTTCAAAGAGTAGATCTTCAGCCTCTGTATATATTTACGATGAATTTAAAACACTGTTAGTTATAGTTCCTTCTTTAAGATCACTTGCGGTACAATTAGGAAGTTCTTCTATTAGTATAGCTTTAAAGAGAGCTATGGCAGATAAATCTTTATTTAGATCTTCTTGATATATATCCAATCAACTCTTTAATGAAAACGATAAACCTTTAATGGAGGTTGATTCTATTGAGTATATGAGTTTAATAGAAAAAATGAAGAGTCAAAAACATATTAGAAAAGCCATCTTTGTATTTAAAGATGGAGAATTTCATCCTTCGGCAAAAAATATGATGGAATACTGGCTGCAGCAAAAGCTTTAAATATTTCTCATGATACAATAAGATCTAATATTGAAAAAAATACTACGTACAATGGGTACTTATTTAGTTACCATAGAAGTAACTAATATAATTAAATCGAACACATACACGTGAGTGGTGTTGTGTTAGCTAATGCTTCACTTGATATAGCCTTCCACGATACTTATTATGTAGTTGCTCAAATGGGCCTGAATGGTATATCTTCTTTTAAGTGCTATTTTGCAACTGACTATATGCTGGAAACTGTATTATTTGCATATTGTTTACTATTTATTTATACGGCTTATCTTTATAAATTAGATGTTAGTAAGAATATTTTTCTTTTAAATAGTCAAAATAACAATATAGCAATAAGTTCTGAACTTATGAATACACAATCAGCAGAAAACTGAAAAGGATTCTCAGAGACTATACGTCAGTTACCTGATACTGAAGATTATAAATTTTGAAATTGATTTGCCGGTATAATAGATGGGGATGGAAATTTTGATATTAGAACAAATTCTACTAATAAACAAAGAGTTCTTAAACAAATCAGAATAAAATTACATAATAGAGATATTAGAATTTTAACACACATACAAAATTATTTACATATAGGTAGAATTAGAGCAGATAAAAATAAACCTTATTCAATATATATAGTATCTACAAAAGAAGAGATGAAATATATTTTAGAACATATTAATGGATTAATCAGACTTAAAGTACCAGGTTTTAAAGAAGCTTGTGCTTTATATAATCTAGATTATATTGAAGCTGATTATAATATAAAATTATATGATCCTTATTATGCAGGTTTAATAGATACTGACGGTTCTATAGTATTTAATTATGCTGGAAATAGAATAGAATGTAATTTGGAATTTGAATATAATGAATATTCTTCCAAGTTAAATTTTGATAATACTCTATTAAATTCTAAACCTACTATTATTAAACGTAAAAGATCAAACTCCTTATCCCAAAGGGATCAGCGCGCTTCGCTAGAAAAAGAATTCTCATCTATAACCTTTAAATTTCAAAATGTTAATAATATGTTATTTATATATGATTACTTTATGCATAATAGATTATATTCTGATATTAAATTTTACAGAGTAAGTAAAATTAAACCTTTCATAGAAATTAGGGGATATAAAACATCACCTAAAGGTAGTATAGAACATAAAATATACTCAGATTTCATGATTAATTGAATTAAATATAATAACCCTTTATGATATAAAGTACCTTTTGTTACCAAACATTTGGGGGTTAGCCCTAGTCCATCCATATCCCTTAGGGATCAGGAGGACGAGCAAGCTCCTGAAAATAAATAACATATTAATTACAGGTAAAGATATAGTCCACAATTTTATTAAATACTAAAAATAGCATTTCCACTACGTATTAAGTATGGGAGCTGTATTCGCAATGTTTGCTGGTTGATACTTCTGAATACCTAAAATATTAGGTTTAAATTATAACTTAAATTTAGCTAAAGTTCAATTCTGACTTTTATTCATAGGGGTTTTTCTAAAGGGAAGTACTTTTGTAATGAAGGATAGATTACATAGATGATTTTCTACAAAGCGTAGAAATTCTCAGTTTGGGGCTTCGCCTACTAAAGAGTTTGAATTATTTTTTGAAAATGTTAACAAAGAAAAAAGAAATATATATAAAGAATTAAGAAAAAAATCAGGTGTTTATTTGTTTATAAATAACATTACTAATGATTTATATATAGGTAGTAGCACAAATTTAACTAGCAGAATGGTTAGTTATTATTACTATACTAACTCACAAAAACCATCTAAGTTAGTTATAATTAGAGCTATGAAAAAATATGGTTTAGATAATTTTTCTTTGGCAATTATAGAATTATGTGAAAAAGATCTTTGTTTAATATTAGAACAAAAATGAATTGATCATTATACACCTAAATATAATGTTTTAACTGTAGTATTCCCGGAGGGAATCGGCAATTCATTAGTAGCTTGCGCACACAAACATAGTATCGACACAATTACTAAATTAAAAGAAAAACTAAGCAAAGAGAATCATCCTAAGTTTGGTAGTGTGACTTCAACTGAGACAAAGAAAGCTATTAGTGACAGTATAAAGTATTTTTATACAGAAAATAGCCATCCAAGTAAAGGATTGAAAGGTTCATTAGCTCCTCAATATGGTATAGGAGGTAAATTCGTCTATTGTTATAATAGACAAGGTGAAGAATTGATTTTCCCTTCCATAAATGGAGCTAGACAACACTTCAAAGTTAGATGAACTCTTGTAAAAAATAATATGGATAAAAATGAATGAATAACTCTTAATGGTGAAGATTGATTAATACAATCTATCCCTAAACAAAATTAATTTGATTAGCCCCTCCCAATCCTTCTATATGCTGGAAACTCTCATAAAGCTTAAGTACTTATTAAATAAGTAAAAATCTTAAGTGTATCTAGACAATCAGCAGGAAACCAAAGTAACAACACATGTTATTAGTAGGATCCTCAGAGACTTCACGAAGGAGGTTATTTTAATTAATTAAAATAATCAATATATAGTCCACACAACATGTAATCTTACATTCTTCCCTCTTTCAATGTTGGGGGCCTACAATAGAAATTATGTAGTGCAAAATGGGTAGCTTAGACTTTAGCTTGGCCTTCGACATGAGCAACCTTCGAAGTGCCCCCCATAAAAAACTTGGCAAATTGCTGGAAGGACGTCAGGCGTAATCAATCCTTTTACGTCTAATCAGCAGGCAATCTTTCTTTATAAAAAAAAAAGAAAGCAGCTTCAACGATCAAACGCCAAGTACCCTCGATTTAAGGCGCAAGCTCTCCTACGGAGAGCTTGCGCCTTAAATAAGGGTAGTGATATGATCTAAGTAAAATAGTGACTAATAAGCATTATTTTATCTTGACTAGATTTACCTAAATCTATATCATCTAGTTCATATAACTTGAGTCCTAAAATACAAAGATTAAGCTTATCTAAGCGTTTCTATTCTACCAGTTCAGTTGACAAAAATATACTTGACGTGGATAACCTTGATCAAATTGAATCTATTAAATTTGATTCTCTTGAGCAAGGATGTGAAGAAATTAAGTTCAAATATTTAGGAGTTTCTGGTGTTTATAAATTAATAAATAAAAATGATCCTAACCTTTTTTATATTGGTAGTTCAAATAATTTATCTAGAAGAATGGAGGAATATAATAAATTAACTAAAGGTTTACGTAAACCTCATTCTTCTTCAGAATTAGAAATATCTAAAACTTCAGCTTTAAATTGAAAATTAGAGTTTTTATATATTACTACACCTCAAACTTCCTTAGTTTATGAACAATATGCAATCCTTAAATTTAAACCTACTATTAATAGCAATTTAAGTGTAATCCCACGAATAAATCCTCAGTGAGGTAATAATTTAAATAATGCTATTGCAACAATTGAAAAATTATTATCGTTATTTACTGAAGGTTCCGAAGGATATAATAGAATAAATGTATTCCTTAAAACTTTTAAATTAGCTAATGGTTTAGATTATACGCCTGAAGATGCAGATAATAAATATTATTGCTTTTTAGTTTTTGTATATGATATTACTTCACCTCACGGGCGTCCTGTTGTTTATTCTTCAATTAATAGAGCTTTAAAGGGATTACAGATTAGTCATAGTACTTTATTAAATTACATTAATAATAAATATCTTTTTAATTCTAATCTTGTCTTATCTTTTGAATCTTTAGTTGAAGAAGATTTTGCAGAATATCAAGAAAGACCCACAGGGGATAGTCAACTCCGTAAACATATTGTTGTCTACAATCAAGATAATGAAAGAGTAGCGGAATTTAAATCTGGTAGAGAAATGGCTAGATATTTCCAAATTGATGGAAAAGTAGCTAGATTAGCTATAGCCAAGGGTGAGTATTTGGACTTTTTACTGGTATCTAAAGATGTTTCTTTTAGACAAACAATTTATGTATTTGACAGTGACACTAAAGAAATTTTAGCTAAGTTTCTTGGTGTGTCAAAAGCTTTAAAATATGCTAAAGTTAATTTTTATACATTAAAAAGTTTAATTGAAAAAGGAAATTCTTATAACGGTAAAATATATAGTTATAAAGATAAAATTTAACCAAATGCGTACGCCTATCATAAAACGCAACATTTCTTAGGTCAGTAGGCCCTTTATCCTTGCAAATGGATAATTTGCATAACACTATATTGCTAGAAATCCTATTAGGTGCAAAGTAACCTAATAGATAATTAGCAGGAAACCTAACTGTTAATATGTTTATATATTAACTTCAGTAGGATCTTCAGAGACTACACGTGTTACAACTTAAAAGTTGAATAAATAGTCCACTAACATAGAGATATGTTTAATATATCTTGCTATTATTTAGTAGTTTCCCTCCATTCGGAGCAACTTAGCTGCGGTGGAAGGAAACCTAGGTACACCCTAGGCAAGAAGTATTGGCTACAATCTGTTGTTTTATTATATCTGTTTTACATGTTTTCGGTCTTGGTGTTTTTGAGCTATTTAGCCTCATCTAATAAATATTCAGTGGGACAAGATAGCCAAAATATGTCCGACACATCTGATACTAGTATCAGCACACAAGGGGATCCTTCAGGACCACCTAAAAAAGATCCAGAAAATAATAAACCAAATAAATCATCTGAAAACTCTAAGAGTTCAGCGAAATCCCCTGTTTACCCTAATACACCTGTAAAGGTGTATCATGATAGCAGCGTCTCTAAGTCCGATATATATAAAGACTTTAAAGGTGTATCAATAATCTACATGTGATTTAATAAGATCACAGGTAGAGTATATATTGGTAGTGCTGTAGACGGATCTAAACGGTTAAGTACTTACTTTCAGCCCTCTATCCTAAGAAAAAATAGTTTAATCTATCAAAGTATATTAAAATATGGACATGATAATTTTTCTGTCATTATTTTAGAGATTTGTGGAAAAACGTCTACTGTCACTAAAGAGCATATATTAGAGAGAGAGAAATTTTACTTAGATTGGGCTTTAAAAACTTATGGTTTGGCTATTTTAAATATGCTTAACACACCTGGGTCTAGTATGGGTTACAAACATACGGAAGTAGATTTATTAAAGATGAGTGAGATAAAAAAAGGTGAAAGGAATCCTATGTATAATAAGATTAAATCCGATGCTTTTATAGCTCAACAAATTAGAGATAAATCCGGTGAAAATAACCCTATGTTTGGTAAGATTAAGTCTGAACAGACATTGACTAAATTAAGAAAAATGGTCTTTGTCTATGATGTTACACAAAATTATAAATTATTAGGAGTGTATCCTACGGTTATGTGCACTCGTTTATTTAAATTGTGTAACAATACCTTGAGAAAAAGGATAGATAATAAGGAAATTCACAATGGTAAATACTTCTTTACAAAAGATCCTTACAATTCAGATGAGGTATAGTTATTTGGTTTATATAGTATTTAATTACGATACTATTGTAAAATTTATAATGTAAATATTATATTTACATTATATTGACAGAAAGTCTAAATAAGCTACAAGGAATTAGGTATAGTTCCCTTTATATTTAATAAATATAATGTAAAAAGAGGATGAATTTCAAGAATAACTAATAAAGTTAACTTGAAGCGAAGCTTATTAAATTATATTAATATATGTAATTAACAATAAGAACGTTCAACGACTAGAAGGGAAAGTCTTTATGATAAGAACCTTCCACGAGTATCCTCCGTCAAATAAACTTAATGAATATAATATCATAATAGTTTAAAGTATGACGATGACATAGTCTGAACCCATTTGAAAAGATGGGAATTAAAGGATAAATCCTTTAACATAACAAAATTGGCCTAGAAGAATTAGTGATTATCCTGATGCTTTTGCAGGTTGAAATTTAATAAGTAGTATAGGTTCTATAGTAAGTGTAATAGCTGCATGATTATTCTTATATATTGTATATTCACAATTAGTAGAAGGAAAAGTGGCTTCTAGAAATCCTTGATTAACTCCAGGATTCTACACAGACGTATTACAAGCTAATTTAAATAGAAGCTACACTAGTTTAGAGTGAGGATTATCAAGCCCACCAAAACCTCATGCATTTGTAAGTCTACCTTTACAAAGCTAAAATCAGTACGTAGTACGCCGTACGCCTATTTATATCTAGCTTTTCATAACAAAGCAGTAACCATATTCCCGGCGAATATCCCCACTTCGTCGGGATTAGTAGGCGAAGCCTCAGAATAAAAAAAAATATATTTTTTTAGAGCGGACTTCGTTCGCGCCGCCAGACGAAGTCTAGCGCCATATTCCCTCCGGGAATTCGGGAATTAGGGGGAGGCTAGCGAAGCTAGCCTCCCTGCCTACTCGCTGGGTATATTAACGCTACATAGTACGTATAATATTCCTAGCTTTATATAGCTTGCTAATTAGTTGTATAGCCTGCTTTTCGTATTACCTAATTCCCGAATTCCCGAATTAGGATACACTTCGTTAGGGGTACACTTCGTTAGGGAATCGGGCAAGGCCGATTCCTCGTATACATGAAAAGCTAGATTTAAGTCTCATTAGCTCAATGGCAGAGCAGAATACTTCTAATATTTAGATCTTAGTTCGAGTCTAAGATGAGATAGGTATAGAGAAATCTATATTATAAAGATAATAAGTAGTCTATTAAATCAATAAAGAAAATTTTTTTATCGGCTATTTTTGCTTCTAGATCATAATATTTAATATCTAGCTTAGCTGGCTTAGCTAAAGCTATAAAGCTAAAGCACGAATTATAGAAGGAGGGTACGACTTCGTATAAATAGGAGTACGCTTAGATATAAAAAAAAAATAGCCAGCTAAAGCTACTCTTTTGTGTGCGCGTAGGCTGGGACTATTCGTGGAGAGCATCTTCGCCCTCGAGTAAGGGGTCGGTAGTCCTACGGACCAGCAAGCTCGATTCGTTCCACTAACGAAGTGTATGAATGCCACCCTATTTTTTTTTACTAGTATTCCCTCCTGATCCCTAGCTTGCGTAGCAAGCTCGGGATATGGATGGGAGAGACTTCGTCTACGCAAGCTCGCCTAGAACAAAGTTCCTCCTTGCCATAAACTAAACGTATTAGATTATTCTATAAATAG
>NW_017607574.1:907-9473 GCF_000303195.2 Fusarium pseudograminearum CS3096 | reverse complement strand
TTTATTTACCTACGAGTGACGCGTTGTGCACGTATTATAATTAAATTACAACAATAAAAAATATGAAGGCAAAAGCCCTAAAATTAATTAATCTTTTAACATATAAAGATATAGATATACCTAGACCTCATGTCTTTGTGAATCTTCCGTTAAAAAGTACGGTTTCACCGGTAGAGCTTACAGATATAACTTTAAAGATTAATGAACTATTACCTCAACTTTCTGATTTTATAAGTCAATTTCACAGTATCATCTTGACTAATAATATAAATGTTATAACAGATGCAGGCGGTAATATGTCATTAGATGTTCCTGGTACTATGTCGGACACTGATGCAGATAAATTTAGTAGAAGAATAAGTATTATTGATCGTTTAATAACAACACGTGGTCAAGAAATAAATGATTTATTACAGAAAGGATTAGAAATAGAAGGTAAATTAAAGAAAGAAAATGTTAACTATACTTCGCAAATATTAGATAAAGTCAATGAATTTAAGAGATTAAATGCTTCTTATAAACATTAATAGCTCTAACTTTAGCTTTATTCTTCTGTTATTTATCTAGTAGACGAAGTCTAGAGCTACGCCCTAGACTATTCCATCCTTCGGAGGAATTAGCAAGCTCTAGACTTCGTCTACTCCTCCCCCTAATTCCCGAATTCCCGAATTCCCTAATTCCCTAATTCCCTATTCCCTATTCCCGGCTAGCCGGGAATAGCTAATTCCCTATTCCCGGCAGCTACGCAGCCGGGAATAGGGAATCGGGAATCGGGAATGGGGAATCGGGAATCGGGAATATGGCTACTGCTTCGTACACTAATTTAGTATTATTAATATTATAAGATTAAACAAAACAAAATAAAACATAGCTAGCTTACTATATTTATGCTTAGCTTATTTCTAGTTTGATATTTCATATCCCTACGGGATCAGAAATTAGCAAGCTCTATTTAGGGACGAGCATGCGCCGTATTTTCGAGCTTGCGGATCCCGAGCTTCGCCCCCGGAGGGAGAGACTTCGTCTACAGCAAGCTCGGGATATGGATATGAAAATCGCCAACGGCGCTAGCTCGCAATCTAGAAAAATTTTTAGTGGTTTCTGACTCCTAATCCCGGAGGGATATTGAGCCGGAATTAGGGGAGGGGTAATATTCGTTACACGGAGAGACTTCGTCTACGCAAGCTCTAAAATAAATAACTTTATTTTAGAGCTTGCGTAGCTGGGATATTACTCCTTCCTGCCTCCTACTAGCTATAGAAATCTGCCTAGTGAGTTAGCACACATTAACAAAGAAAGATGTAGTGCTTCCTTCGGAGCACTAGCAAATAAAAAAAAAATGAATTATTCTCCTACTATTATTTCAATAATTGAAAATATAATATTAATGTTACCCGCTTTATTAGTGGTAGCTTATGTAACTGTAGCGGAAAGAAAAACTATGGCAAGTATGCAAAGAAGACTTGGTCCTAACGCAGTAGGATTAAAACCCGTTTAGTCCCCCTTATTTTTAACTAAATTAAGGTAAACAGAGGATGAATTTCAAGAAAAGCTGTTAAGCTAACTTGAAGCGAAGCTTATTATTACTAATAAGAACGTTCAACGACTAAAGAGTATTTTTATATAAATACTTCAGTATTCTCCTTCTAATTTAATTTGTAATAGTATGACAGAAATACGAGCTTGCTAATCCCGCAGGGATACTCATTATAAAAAAAAATTAGAAGAAAACATAGTCTGAACCATCTTGTGAGAGATGGATTAAGAGTAAAATCTTTATAACACAATTGATTACGGTCTTTTACAGGCATTTGCAGATGCTTTAAAATTAATCTTAAAAGAATATGTAGCTCCTACACAAGCTAATTTAATACTATTTTTCTTAGGACCTATAGTGACATTAATATTTGCTTTATTAGGTTATGCAGTTATTCCTTACGGTCCTGGACTATCATTAGGGGATATGGAATTAGGAATATTGTATATGTTAGCTGTTTCAGGTTTAGCTACTTATGGAATTTTATTAGCCGGGTGAAGTGCTAATAGTAAGTATGCTTTCTTAGGATCTTTAAGAAGTACAGCTCAATTAATTAGTTATGAATTAGTGTTAAGTTCTGTATTATTAATAATAATAATGATAACAAATAGCTTAAATTTAAATATAAATGTACAATTCCAAAAAATAGTATGATTAGCTTTACCTCTATTCTGTATATTAATAATATTCTTTATAGGTTCTGTGGCAGAGACTAATCGTGCACCATTTGATTTAGCAGAGGCTATTTAACCAGATTTGGCCTCTTTAAAGATCACAAATTGCTGGAATTTCTTAATTAAGAGAATCAGCAGGTAATCAACTTAAGTTGAATCTTCAGAGACTAGATGTGATCATTTAATATCGAGCAAGCTCGATATTAAATAAGGTATAGTCCAGACTTATATGAAAATATAAGATTAATAAATTCAAAATTATTACCCTCTAGAGTTAAATCTCCGGAGGCAATATGTATGTGTAACTACACTAATAAATATTTATTTTCTAGCCAGCAAGGCGGAACCCTTAAAATAACCAAAAGATTTTACTCAGACGCAAGTTCGCCTTCAATTAATATACCAACAGTAAACCCTACCCCTGTACTAGTTATAAGAACCTTGCATGATAAAGGTTACGTAGATTCTTATAAAGAAATTCTAAAGAATAAGGGGGGTATTTACTCCTTTATTAATACTGTTAATGGTAAACAATATATTGGAAGCGCTAAAGATTTTTATATTAGACTTAATGAACATTTAAACAATAAAAAGTCGAATTTAAGAGCTTGCTGAGTCCGCCGAAGGGGGACTATACAAAAAGCTTTTGACAAATATGGATTAGATAAGTTCAATTGAATTATTTATGAATATTTTAGCTATGAGACTAAAATATTAAGTAATGAAAGTTTAACTGAATTAGGGGCTTCGCCTACTAGTTACATAAAAGCGTGGGATTTTTCTACTCTTTATAATATGAAAAGAGAAGCTTCAAGTATGTTAGGTTATAAACATACGGATGAGGCTATACAGAAAATGATTGAACGCTATAAAGATAAAACTAATCATCCTATGTTTGGTAAAAGTCATAGCAAAAAAGTATTAGAATTAATAAGTAAACCCGGTGAGTTAAATCCTATGTTTGGTAGAATACATAGTGATGAAACTAAAAAATTAATGGCAAAAAAAAGAAATAAATATTCAAATGGTGTAGGAATCTTCGATTTAGAAGATAATCTAATCAAAAAATTTGATAATAATGTAGAATTAGCTAATTATTTAAATATATCTAAAGTAACTGTAGTAGTCCTACGGACTCAGCAAGCTATGTATTTAAATAATGAACTAATCTATAAAAACATGTACATATTTAAACCTATAAATTAATAATTTTGAGTATAAGGAATCTGAATTGGTAAGTGGATTTATGACAGAACACGCTGCAGTAATATTTGTCTTTTTCTTCTTAGCTGAATATGCTAGTATTGTATTAATGTGTATATTTACTAGTATTTTATTTTTAGGTGGTTATTTATTAGAATTTGACATTGTATATTGATTTGACTTATTAAATTATATATATGCATATATTTTCGATATAAACTGAATTACATCTTTAGAATATTTTAAATTAAGAGGAATTTTGACTAGTTCTTCTGTAGATGGCTTTTTACATAGTATAACTTTAGGTATAAAAAGCTCAATAATGGTATTTATATTTATCTGGGTAAGAGCTTCATTCCCTAGAATACGTTTTGACCAGTTAATGTCATTCTGTTGAACTGTGTTATTACCTATTTTATTTGCTTTTATAATATTAATTCCTTGTTTATTATATATATTCGGAATAACTGTAGTAAATGTGAACATGTTTTAGTAATTTTAGTAATTTTAGAGCCTGCTGATTCCCGCCTTCGGCGGGAATAACGTAGAAAAAAATACTGCATAGTCCTCCGGACTCAAGAAGAATATAGTCCTCCGGACTCAGCAAACACATAGAGTTAATCCATATTCCCGATTCCCGGCGTAGCCTCCCACTGGGTGGCATTCTTCAGGGGGGGCGAAGCTCGGGAATATGGATGGTATTATATATAAGCGTTCTACCAATATTATTGTTTGCTAGGCTATTCCCGATTCCCGATCCCATATTCCCGAGCTTCGCCCCCTAGTCCTACGGACCAGCAAGCTCGGGGGGCGAAGCTCGGGAATATGGATAAGTGCATAGCAGCAAGCTAAGGCAGGAATAGTGGAGGTAGAACAAGCAGCTACTGCTGTATTAACTCTTTATGATAAAGAGTATCAATAGCATACTCTTTATCATAAAGGCCATGAGACACATGTATATAGGCGGACATAGTAAATTATTTGAAGAGCAATAAATATCAATCTTCAACATATGTTATTATCCTCGTTAATTATTACACCTCTACTAGGGACAATGGTTGTAGCTAGTTCAGGATCATATAAAAATTCAGAGTTATTTACTAAAACGATTGCGCTTACTACTAGTGTTATAAATTTAATTATATCATTAGTTATGTTTATTTTATTTAATAACAGTACTAATCAATTTCAATTTGTACAAGAACACTACAATGTACAACTATTCGACATTTACTTGGGTGTAGATGGTATCTCTATATATTTTATATTATTGACTACAATAATAATGCCTATAGCATTATTATCTAATTGAGATTCTATAAAAGAAAATGTAAAATCTTATTTAATAATTATGTTATTATTAGAAACATTATTATTAGCAGTTTTTATGAGCTTAGACATAATGTCATTCTATATATTCTTTGAATCTATATTACCTCCTTTATTTATATTAATAGGTTTATATGGATCAGATAATAAAGTAAGTGCGAGCTACTATTTATTTTTATATACGCTGTGAGGTTCTTTGTTTTTACTACTGTCGATTTTAAGTACATCTTCTATAATGGGTAGTACAGATTTTGATACTTTATTTAAACTAAATTTTGAATATAAAACTCAAATATTCTTATTTATAGGAATATTTATATCATTTGCTGTAAAAACTCCTACAATATTTTTAAACAATTGATTATTAAAAGCTCACGTTGAATCTCCTTTAGGTGGAAGTATTGTATTAGCCGCAATAGTATTAAAATTAAGTCTATACGGTGTATTTAGATTAATATTACCTATATTACCTAAAGCTTCTTTAGATTATACTTTTGTTGTATTTACTATAGCGGTAATTACAATTATATATGCTAGTTTTAGTACACTAAGAACAACAGATGTAAAAGAACTAATAGCATATAGTTCAGTCTGTCACGCTTCAGTTTATTTAATAGGAGTATTTAGTAATACTATGCAAGGATTAGAAGGAAGTGTGATATTAGGTTTAGCCCATGGGTTTGTGTCAAGTGGTTTATTTATATGTGCAGGTGGAATATTATACGATAGAACAGGTACTAGACTTATATATTTTTATAGAGGAATTACTCAATTAATGCCTATATTTGCTATATTATTCTTTATATTAGCTTTAGGTAATTGTGGTGCTCCATTAACTTTAAATTTTGTAGGTGAATTTATGTCACTTTATAGTATAATAGAAAGATTACCTGTATTAGGTGTTTTCGCTTGTTCTTCTGTAGTATTTTCTGCAGCCTACACTATATATATGTTTAATAGAATATCTTTCGGAGGTTCTTTCACTAGATTTATAGAAGAAAGTATATACGATGTAAATAAAAGAGAATTTATTTTATTATTTATATTAGTATTATTTACAGTTGTATTGGGTGTATATCCTTCTTTAATTTTAAACGTATTAGATTATTCTATGAATAGTTTAATATATAGTATATAAGGTTAGCTTTAGCAAACCTATAGCCAAGCTAGCTAGAACGAAGTCCGCTCTTATATACTTTTTATTTACCTACGAGTGACGCGTTGTGCACGTATTATAATTATCATAATCAAAATTAATATGCCACAATTAGTACCTTTTTATTATATGAATGAAGTAGTATTTGCTTTTGCTATAATAGTATTTATTCTATACGTATTATCTAAATACATATTACCAAGAATAGTGCGTTTATTCTTATCACGTATGTTTATTAATAAAATATAATATATATTAAGGGGAGGAGGGCGCTAGCTCTTCATAGAAGGCTATACATATCTCGCTCTTAGCTAGCTTACAGCTAAAGCTAAAAGCTAGCAAGCTCATACCTATTTTGCCAATATTTAGCTTTTTAAAGATTTATATATTATAGTAGTAATAATACTACTAGATGTTTTCTATAGAAAAACAAAATTTATTCTTTGCGCAAGCTAAAGAAATAAGAAGTCCTTTAGATCAATTTGAAATAAGAGACATATTAAATTTAGAAGTTTTAGGTGGTAACTTACATCTATCTTTAACTAACATAGGATTATATTTAACAATAGGAGCTTTAATTATATTAGTTTTAAGTATAGTTTCAACTAACTATAATAAATTAGTTAGTAATAACTGATCAATAGCTCAAGAATCATTATACGTAACTATACATAATATAGTTACAAATCAAATAAACCCTAAAAATGGTCAAATTTATTTCCCATTTATATATACTTTATTTATATTTATATTAATAAATAATTTAATGGGAATGGTTAGCGCAAACTATGGTTATTTGGTCGGTTGTTCTTTTAATAAACGTAGCTTAAGAATAAGCAACAATAAAAGGGGTTCGGTATCACTACGTCTGTCTGGTGTCATACAAGGAACAAACTTGCTTAGAAATAGAAAATATTCTACTACCTCCTTGCTTCGCAAGGAAAGTCCTGATTTATCTTCCAATGGCGCAGGTATCTTAAATAATATTAAGAATCCTAATTATCTTACTGGATTTATAGATGGTGAAGGGTGTTTTAATCTGACTATTACTAAACACAGTGAACTATCTACTGGTTGAAATGTTATTCCTACATTTAAAATATCTTTACATAATAAAGATAGAGCGTTATTGGAATACATTAAAGGGTCACTAGGTGTAGGTAATATTAATAAGCACGGTAAAAATTCCTCAGAATTTCGGATAAATGGGTTAAAGAATTTAAATGTTTTAATAAAACACTTAGATAGTTATCCCCTAATGACTAAAAAATACGCGGATTTTGCTTTATTAAAAAAAGCTGTAGAAATGATGGGTTTAAAGGAACATTTAACCAAAGAGGGGCTGTTAAAACTGGTTAGCATAAAAGCTTCAATTAACAATGGCTTATCCTCTAAACTTAAATCAGAATTCCCTGGTATTATTCCAGCTATAAGGCCCGATGTTCTATCTACGGAGATAAAAGATATGAACTGACTATGCGGATTTACAGAGGCGGAAGGAAGCTTTTATATTGTTATACAAGAAGATAAAGATGGGGCTTCGCCTACTCATGTGAGTTTAAGATTTGCATTGACTCAGCATTCTCGTGATAAAGTCTTAATGGAAAGTTTAATTAAACTTTTAGGTTGTGGAAGATGCTCTTCACCTTCTTCCCGTAAGGAAGTGAATTTCATTGTTTCTACTATCTCTGGAATATGTGATTCTATTATACCGTTGTTCCAAAAATACCCTTTACTTGGAAAAAAACAAAAAGATTTCTTAGATTTTATGAAAGCAGCAGAAATATTAAAGTCTAAGGACCTTCTTTCCAGTAAGGGTGTTAGGAAGAGCAGCGCCATAGAGACTGTTCCTGCACGAAGTGTTGAATGATTAGCTCAGATTAAGAATATTAAAAATGGTATGAATCAGAGAAGACCCTCTGACTTCTTAAAGTCAAACAATTTTGAAGCTGATAAATAAAAGATACTTCTGTAGCAAGCCGGCAATAGACGAAGTCTCAGCCCCCCCTTTTTTTTTTGTTTATTACTTAAACTACATATGTCTCCCACTACGCGTTACCGAAACTAGCTCCAAATTTTTTTTTCTATGGGGTATTGCATAGCAAGCATATCCCGAAGGGATTAGTGTTTATACAGTAGGGGAATAAAAGTACAACCGATTTTAAGTACACAGGAGCCTTTATATTTTATCATTATTTATCTCAAACATGTTTGAAGTATCAGGATTACATAGTAAACCTATATTTCAAGTACAATCATATTCTTCTCTTAACTCTGACTCTCAGCCAGATACACAAATAAACATATCTAAGGATAGTCCTAGATATAGTTTTAACAATAAAAACACCTTCTACCTTAATCCTGATTATCTTACAGGGTTTGTAGATGGAGAAGGTTGTTTCTCGCTTTCTATATTTAAAAAAGACAGAAGCTTAACTGGTTGACAAGTTAAGCCTATCTTTAGTATATCTTTACATAATAAAGATATTAAATTATTAGAAGCTATTCAAAGAACTTTTAAAACAGGAAAGATCTATAAACATGGAGTTGATTCTATGCAATATCGTGTAAGTTCTTTAAAGAATTTACAAATAATCACAGATCATTTTGATAGTTATCCTTTAATATCTCAAAAGAGAGCTGATTATCTTTTATTTAAGCAAGCTA
>NW_017607574.1:0-807 GCF_000303195.2 Fusarium pseudograminearum CS3096 | reverse complement strand
TAAAGAGCATTTATCTCTAAAGGGTATATTGAAGTTAGTAGGAATTAAAGCTTCATTAAACTGAGGTCTATCAGATAAGTTTAAAGAGAGTTTCCCTACTGCAAAAGCAGTAGTGAGACCTTCAGTAAGATATAACACTTTAAATGTTAAGATTAAAAACTTAAATTGAATTAGAGGATTTATAGACGCTGAAGGAAGTTTCCAAGTTATAACTCAAAATAATAGAAATGTTAGTTTAAGATTTTCATTGACTCAACATATTAAAGATGAAGAGTTGTTAAAGGATATAACTACTTATCTAAACTGTGGTAGATATTACAAATCACCAGGACGTGATGAAGGTCAATACTTAGTAACAATCTTTTCAGATATAAATGATAAGCTAATACCTTTCTTAAACGAATATCCATTATTAGGTATTAAACAATATGATTACTTAGATTTTGCACAAATAGCCGAACTAATAAAATCTAAAGCCCATTTAACGGATGAAGGATTAGAAAAGATAAAGTTAATTCAAAGTAATATGAATAGAAAGAGAATAACAATAGAAGAATAGATAAATGTTTAGATAATTCTAATATCATAGATAAATAATAATAATAATAAAATATAATAAATTTCACTATATGCTGGAAACTTCTAATGCCTTTAGGTACCAATACTGGTGAAAATCTTAAAGGATGAAACAATGAACTATCAGCAGGAAACCAAAATAACAAGCGATAAAAAAAAATAGGCGTATCCCCACTTCGTCGGGATAGACGAAGTCTCAGCAGGCTAGGCAAAGCTGCTCTATTTATTTTT
>NW_017607573.1:49891-50404 GCF_000303195.2 Fusarium pseudograminearum CS3096 | reverse complement strand
GTGGGTCCGCCTGGGATATGTCCAGGCGGACCCACCACTCCGTCGTCGGCGGAGAGTACACTTCGTTAGGGGACTACAGCAAGCTCTCCTTTTAGGAATACTAACCCATTAATTAAGGTATAGTCCAAAAAATATAGAAATATATTTATAATATCTATCGACATATTTAGGAAATCATACATTATCAGTGCAAAAAGGATTAAATCTAGGAGTAATACTATTTATAGTATCTGAAGGTTTATTTTTTGTAGCTATCTTTTGAGCATTCTTCCATAGACAAAATGCATTGTGGATAAGAACCAAACTCCGGGGAAACCCTAAAGCTCTAATAACTAAGCTATCTGTCGAAAGACTTATAGTGGCCTCATTAAGGACTGAGGGTATAGTAACATCATTAGAGATTATTGGCTTAAGCCAATGAATGGGCTATCGCGGATCTAAATCAGATAGTTTTATATCTGTAAAAGAGCAACGAGCAGACGGTTCTTCACTATTTTCTAAATATTGTAAGGT
>NW_017607573.1:44447-49791 GCF_000303195.2 Fusarium pseudograminearum CS3096 | reverse complement strand
AGAGATTATTGGCTTAAGCCAATGAATGGGCTATCGCGGATCTAAATCAGATAGTTTTATATCTGTAAAAGAGCAACGAGCAGACGGTTCTTCAATATTTTCTAAATATTGTAAGGTGTGCTCTGAGAGCCAGGGAAACTTGGTTTTTATACATCAACAAAAAGATGTTAATACTGTTATATCTACTACTACTCATAGAGTACGTAGTAGATATACAAAAAATATTCTATGTGCTAGTAGCACGAATATCATTCAAAAATCTTTATTTTCTACCAATACCTATTCCCAATTCCCACAGGGAATTAGGGAATCGGCATTTAATACTTCACCTTTAACATTAAATCCTAATTATGTAACAGGGTTTACTGATGGAGAAGGATGTTTTTTTGTAGGGATTAATCAAGACGTAAAATTTAAAACTGGTTACAGAGTAAAAGCTACGTTTCAAATAGGTCTTCATGAAAAAGATCTCGCTCTGTTGGAACAAATAAGATTATTCTTTGGGGTAGGTAAAGTTACTAAGTTGGGAGCAGAATCTGTTCAATACAGAGTATCAGGTCTAGATGATTTAAATACTATTATTTATCATTTTGATAACTACCCTTTACTAACTCGTAAACATTCTGATTATATCTTCTTTAAAGAAGTTATAAATTTAATGAAACAAGGTAAACATCTTACTTTAGAAGGTTTAAACAGGATAGTATCCATTAAATCTACACTAAATAATGGTGAATTATCTGACTCTTTAAATTTAGCCTTTCCAAATTTAAAACCAGCTTTGAGATCAGAAGTCCCAAGTAGAGATATGCAAGATTTACACTGATTAGCTGGTTTTACTGATGCTGAAGGATGTTTCTTCATAGCATTAAAGAAATCACCAGCGTCTAAACTAGGTGAAACTGCCTGATTAAGGTTTATTTTAACTCAACATAGTAGAGATAAAGAACTTTTGGAAAGTTTAATACAAACTTTGAATTGTGGTAGATACATAGTTAAACCAGACTGTGGTGAGTTTATAGTTGAAAAGTTTACAGATGTTAGGGATAAAATCATTCCAATATTTGAAAAGTTTAAATTGCGCCATGGGGGAGCCAAATCTTTAAATTATGAAGATTTTAAAAAGGCGGCACTTCTTATAGGTAATAAAGCTCATTTAACTAGAGAAGGGTTAGATGAAATAAAGAAAATAAAAGGTAGAATGAATAAACAAAGAAAAGCAGTATTAAATAAAGGTGTATAAAATTTAAATCCATATAAGTATACTTATGTTACTATGTAGCATAAGTATACAAATAAATAAAAAATGAGTGCATTAACACCTACTGTAGAATTAGGAGCTCAATGACCACCTATGGGTATAGAACCTGTAAACCCGTTTGAATTACCATTACTTAATACAGTATACCTCAATACTATCGAAGCCTTCGATATTGCTGTGTGAGTGTGAATCTCACTCTATACATTTATTATTTATAATAAATTTAATTCCAACTTTATATTCTTTTATTTTTGAAATTATTGCATATCCCTTACGGGATCAGGAGCCGATTGATTAAAACCTAAATCTATAAGGTATTTTAGTCGCGAAGCTGAGACTTCGTCTAACCATTTCTTCAAGACTTATAGCCCTGAGCGTACTAAGTCGGAAGGCACAATAAATAATCCTGACAACACTGACACGGAATTTTTTAAGTGATTTTCCGGGTTTACTGACGCAGAAGGATCCTTTAGAATAGTTCGATTAGCTTCGCGTACTAATGGGTTTGGGTTTAGATTTTCTATAGGTTTACACATAGATGACTTAAATGTACTAAATTACATTAAAAATAAGTTAAGTTGTGGAGGAATAAGTATTAGCAATTATACTTGTCATTTTAATGTTGCAAAAAAAGAGGATATTTTCAAATTAATTAACTTATTTGATATTTATTTGCTTAATTCTACTAAAAGATTTGATTACTTAGATTTTAAAAAAGCCTATTATTTGTATTATAATAAAGACGAGTTAACAGAAGAGTTAATAAATCAAATATTAGATATAAAAAATAATATGAACAGTAATCGTGTAAGCAAGCTCGAGACTTCGTCTACCGGAGGGTGTGATTTAAAAGAATTCAGTATATCTAAAGAATGGTTATTAGGTTTTATTGAAGGAGACGGTTCTTTTAATCTTAGTAGAAATACTATGGAGCCAGTTTTTTCAATAAGACTTACAGAAAGTGAATTACCTCTTTTAATTGCGATAAAAGAATATCTAAAGGATAACCTAGACTTAGACAAATATTCATTATATAAATTTGTAAATTCTCCTATAGTATCTATGGGAAAAGGTAAAGCTGTAAATAACAGTAAACCTCTTGCCACATTAACTATAAAAAATACACATTTTTTAAATAATGTTTTTGTACCTTTTTTCGATGAAAGTAAATTCATATCTAAGAAGGGTTTAGATTTTAAAGATTTTCAAATTATTTGTAAGGCTATTTATATTGGTGCACATAGAACAGAAAAAATTAAAGATTTATTAATAAAACTGTCTATGACCATGAATAATTTTAGATTATCAAATTCTTCTGAGTACGCTCCGCTAAAAATAAATTTAAGTTCTGTTGATATCTCTGATATATTAGCAGCTGAAGGAACTATTGACCATCTTAACGATGGACGAGAATTAGATATTAAAACAAGAAAATTAATACATAGAAGATCTAGTAGTAGTGTTTTTGAAATTTGAATATCTTCAGCTAACGGAGCTGGGGCAGAAATAATTCTAAAACCTAATTTAGCAGAAACAGCTAAAGAAATAGGTATAGGATTTAATACCCTAAAAAGACAATTAAATAACGAGGAGGGGTTTGCAGAATATAAAGGATACACAATAAAAAGAATAGGAATTTTTAAAAAAAAATTATAATAAGGTAAGTAAAACTAAGATTACAATCGAATTTACTTAGAGATGTATAGAAAAATTAGGTGAAAACGGTTAAAGATATCCTCATCCAAGACCGTCGGCAGTTGTAAATGTCGCTACAGACTGGTTCACCGGGGTTAGGCTGAAATGTCTGTCCAAATGTACAGTCGGGCTTTAAAACGAGTACAATATCGTAATAAGAGAAGGATTACTTCATTCCATGTACGGGAAGTACTCTAATGTATTGTTAGAGATTAGAATCTTATGTTAGTAAGACATCTTTGTTTTACTAATTTGTTAATTAAAGTTGAATTTTATTATCTAGTGGAGCAACTATTACTTATGCGCACCACTCATTAATAAAAGGAGAAAGAAAAGGAGCTTTATATGGTTCTATCTTTACAGTTCTATTAGCTTTAATATTCACTTTCTTTCAAGGGGTAGAATATAGCGTTTCTTCATTTACTATTAGTGACGGTGTATTTGGTACATGTTTCTTCTTCGGTACTGGATTTCATGGGTTCCACGTTATTATAGGTACTATTTTCCTATCAGTAGGAATATGAAGAACATATGCTTACCATCTAACCGATCACCATCACCTTGGTTATGAAGGTGGAATATTATATTGACATTTTGTAGATGTAGTTTGACTATTCCTATACGTAACAATGTATTACTGAGGAAGTTAGTTTTAATCTATAGATATTAATTTAATAAAAAAATATATATAATTTATTACACTTCTAATTTCTGATCCCGTAAGGGATATGAAATACAGCAAGCTCGACATAAGTTATATATATAAAGATTTAATGGTATAAGGGGGTTCGATTCCCCCAAGATCTTAGAATTAGCTATGTAAAAACATGGCTTTAGTTACAAATCTAACAACATTAATTGTTATTCTTCTTTAAAAAATCCAGATAGAGCTTCTGGACTACTCATCAGCAAGCTCAAAATAATTTCTAATAGTTGAGTAGCTTTAGCATATTTCTTCGAAATCAGCAGCACAACGACTAAAAAGGTAGATTTTCTATCTTGCAAATTTTGTTGTATATTATATTACATATTATACAAATGATATAGTCTAAACAATAATGAGAATTATTGCTAATATTTTTTATTTGTACACGTTATTATAGGTACAATATTCTTATCAGTGGCTTTATGAAGAATATATTCATACCATTTAACAGACCATCATCATCTTGGTTATGAAGCTGGAATATTCTACTGACATTTCGTTGATGTAGTTTGACTTTTCTTATACGTATCTATGTATTATTGAGGTTCTTAATTTATTATACTGGAGGGACTATCCAGAAGAATGCCCCCCACTTCGTCTATCCAAGGAGGCTAGCTTCGCTAGGGAGAGGCTCTCCCACATATTTACAGCCGATAAGTTTAAGTCTTAATTAAGGCGGTAATCTATTTTATATAGATAAATTTGATAAAATATTCTTCTGGACTACTCATCAGCAAGCTCGAGACTTCGTCTACCAGAAAAAAAAAAATAAAGGGATAGGCTTCGCCGCTTCCTTATTTTTTTTTACTGCTCGAGACTTCGTCTACGCAGGAGCAAGCTCCAGGATTAGCACTAGCAAGATATAATTTTATTGCTATCCTAAATATTAGGTTAATATAAGTATAAAAAATACAATGTATTATCAACTTCTAGCTACACCTGAGATTTTCTCGAATGGATATTTAACAGGATCCTTAGATATAATTAGCATAACAGCTTTATTATGTGGTATTTTAATAATAATTAATAAAAACCCTATTGTTTCAGTAATATTTCTAATAGGTTTATTTGCAAATATATCAGTATATTTAATATTAATAGGTCTTACATTTATAGGTTTATCTTATTTAATTGTTTATATTGGGGCAGTTTCAATATTATTTTTATTTATATTAATGTTAATAAATATAAGAACAAGTGAATTACAAAGTAATAATAGAAATAGTGTATCTTTAGGTTTATTTATTACAATCCTGGCAAATTTTACTATATTCCAAATACTACCTTATTACATGGCGATATTAAATAATTACAGTAGTAAATTAAATACTATACTATATTATTTACCTTGAAATAAATTTAGCGATATTTTAAATTATATTAATAAAAACATAGACATTACAAATGCGAATATTATGTTTGTATCAAGTAATAGTTGAGATAATAATATGGCTGAAACAGGGCATACAGCAACTATAGGGCATATATTATATACAAGTCACAATATGTGAATATTTATGGCTAGTTTTATATTATTATTAGCGATGACTGGTGCTATAATAATTACTATTAAAAACGAGAAGGCGATTCAGTAGTATTCCATATCCCTTTGGTTAGACGAAGTCTCAGCGAGCTAAGGAATCAGCAAGCTCCGACCCCTGCCAAGCAGCATTGCACAAAAT
>NW_017607573.1:43381-44347 GCF_000303195.2 Fusarium pseudograminearum CS3096 | reverse complement strand
GAAGCATACAGAAAAAAATTACTAAAATACTGCATATCCCTACGGGATCAGAAATCAGCGATGGACTTCGTTCTAGCGAAGCTAGCCCTAGTAAAAAATTCATCCGCTTTCGGTATTGCCTATTCCCTCCGAAGGATGGGATAAAAAAAAATATATTTTTTTTTATCCCGGAGGGAATAGGCAATACCCTCTAGCAAGCTAATAGCAGGAAACGGATAAAGAAAAATTAGTTCAATGGTAGAGCGATTGTTTTACACACAATAAGTTGAAGGTTCAAATCCTTCATTTTTCAGTATTAAGGGTTAGAGGAGCAGCAGAGCTTGCGCCACTAATCCGAGGGTGAGAGGAAGAAAGTTCCTCTCACTTAAGAGGAACGCCAGCTGAGCGAGTTGGCTGATTATACCCTATAAGATTCCTTAACTTAAACGGTAGAGTGCATTTTTGATAAGAATGATATCAGCGTTCGATTCGCTGAGGAATTAAAGAGAATTGGCCGAGTGGTTTAAGGCGGTAAGCTTGAGTCTTATTAGGTTATATTCTAGCCGCATCCGTTCAAATCGGATATTCTCTGAAGAGTGTAGTTTAATTGGCAAAATAGGAAGCTTCAACCTTCAAATTCTTGGTTCAAGTCCAAGTACTCTTGTTTTTTTACGGATTAGGGCCGGCTTGGGTAGGCACTTCGTTTGGGACGAAGACTAGTTATGTTCGAATCATAATAATCCGATGAATTTTAGAAGTATTAGAGATAAAAAAATAAATAAATTTGTGGGTTCGGTAAAAAAAAATAAAGTTCTTTATTTTTTTTATTGCGCCCACTACATATAAGCAAGCATCGTGCTAGCTAAAAGTCTAAACTCTAAAAAAATAGGGATATTCGTTTCACGAATCAGCAGTATTTTTTCTGTGCTTCTGTGCGAAGCATACAGAAAAAAATTACTAAAATACTGCATATCCCTACGGGATCAG
>NW_017607573.1:37233-43281 GCF_000303195.2 Fusarium pseudograminearum CS3096 | reverse complement strand
AGAAAAAAATTACTAAAATACTGCATATCCCTACGGGATCAGAAATCAGTAGACTTCGTTAGGGATATGAAGCTGCTGGTAGAAAAAAAGCTATTTTTTTTTTACCGCTCGCTTTGGATATATAAAGTATAAATGTAATTTAGGTGCGCCAGCGTTTCGCTAGCTGCTCCTAAATTATATAAGTATAGAAAGAAATTATTGTAGAATTTAAGCTACATATTAAAGAGATTTATTTATATAAATAGGCTTGCTAGCTGATTGTATATATATGCTGGCCGTATTTCATAGCAAGCTCGCTTTTAATAGGCAACCAGTAATATGAGCAATTCTTTACCTACAAGCCTATAATTATATTAACTCTAAGAGAAATCTAATAATAAACGGAGTGAATTGAAATATCTTATTAACTTCAGGAAAAGAAATCAAAAGAGATTCTATGATTAGCGTGAGCTAAAATAGAGTAGCCTAGAAAGTCAAATGGTGGATAAACTGTTTAAATTTAATGGGGAACCTTCCTCAAAGGCTAAATATAATATGTAAGCGATAGTGGAAAGTACCGTGAGGGAACCAAAACAAAAACAGTGATTTTATAAGCAGTTCGGAAAAATAAAAAAGTTAGAACGTACCTTTTGCATAATGGGTCACCAAGTTAACATTAGATGCGAGATTCTACGTAGTTAAACCGAGCGTTAAAATAACGGTAAGTGTCTAAAGTTAGACCCGAAGCCTGGTGATTTTACCATAATCAGGATTATAAAAGTCCGAACGGAATATTGTAGCATAAATATCCGAAGAATTATGGTAGGTGTAGTGAAAGACAATACTGACCAGGATAGCTGGTTTTCTGCGAAACCTATAACAGTAGGCAATTTAAGTATAATATCTTAGCAGGTACAGAATTTAATCTCAGACAAGACATAAGGCTTAACTTGTTAACAAGTTAAGCCCATGTTTTATTTTGTACAAATTGGGGGATCATGAAGATTTTATCAGTGAGTATGTAGACTCGGAATGGCAAAGATATATCTTAAATCATCAGACATAGAATGATAAGGTTGTATGTCAAAAGGGAAACAGCCCAGAACAAGAGTTAAGGTTCCTAAATTATTAGTTGAGTGAAATTAAGAAGGTTTTTATTAAAGTCGACAAGGAGATAGGCTTAGAAGCAGCCATAATTTTATGACCTCGTAACAGAGCGCTTGTTAAGTTTTAAAAGCATCGAAAATTTATCGGATCTAAACAATATACCGAAACCTTGTCCATATTATTTTATAATTAATAGTCTCAGCAAGCTCGGACTATACAATTATAATTAAATGGGGTAGCAGAACGTTGAGCTAAATTAAGATTTTTATTTTTTAAATGAAATTATAATAATTTAACTCAAGTGATAATGGTGACATGAGTAACTAAAAGAAAATTTTCCGCCTAAAGCTTATGGATGTAATTAAGTAACGGCCTCTAAGTTTATGGAATCAAAAGATTAAAACGATGAGACAATCTTTCATACTAAGGACGACATTTTAAGTGCAAAATGTACTGGAAAAATAGTAATAAGTTTAAGCTATGGCTAGAACTAGCTATAGCTGTAAATGGAAAGTAACCGTACCTAGAATCTGAAACAAGTAAGCTAGTAGAGAATACGAAGGCGTAAATGAGCTAACAATCATAAAGGAACTCGGCAAATTGACTACCGTAACTTCGGGATAAGGAGAGCTCATTATTCTTGATTAATATCAGGTAAAGAGGAAGAAGCATGAAATAGTGTTGTACGACTGTTTAATTAAAACACAGCACTTTGCTGAAAGATTAAAAATCTAAGTATAGAGTGTGATGTCTGCCCGGTGCCGGCTGGTTAACAGATATAATTAAATATACTAATATTTGATGTAGACGGAAACCCCGGTTAAAGGCGGCCTTAACGTGAGGGTCCTAAGGTAGCGAAATGCCTTGGCCGTTAAATGCGGTCTTGCATGAATGATGTAACGATACAACAGCTGTCTCTATGATTGACTCAGTGAAATTGGAATAGCTGTGCAGATACAGTTTACCTCTAGTTAGACGAGAAGACCCTATGCAGCTTTACTGTCACTAATTATAGAGTATGATAAACAATTTTCAGTTTATAAGGTAATTGACGGCCGGCTTGCTTAGCAAGCTGGCTCTATGACAATGAGAATCCTTTATTTTTTTTTCATATGAATGAATTGGTTTAGGACGAGCTTAAGCTCGTAGTAAATCAACCTAATTCAGCTTATTTTCCTTTCTGCTGTAAGCGCATAATGATAGATTATACTTAAATTTGGATTTATGCCTGCAGAAATAGATAAGTACCCTTGGTTAAGGAACTATCGCTAGGGGACAGTTTATGTGGGGCACAGACCCTGTAAAGAGTAAACAGGAGTGTCTAATAATTTATAATTATTTTGTTTGCGATTTAAGGTAGTAGAACTATTTTTAATCATATAAAATTATTTATATGTACATTCGTTGTATATATATTTAAAAAAAGGTAGGATTTTCACTATATAGAAATTAGAGATAATAAAAATATTAAGTAGTAGCTGCTGAGTCCTAATCCCGCCGAAGGGGGGGATATGGACTACTATGTATTTCATAGCAAGCTCGCACTAATATTTTTTAACTATTAAGACTGGCTATCTAGCTATGCTCTAATAGTTATGTTTTAATTATCTAAAAAGCTCAACGGCTAAATCTTGCCTTACTGTTTGATTATCAACAAATCTTACAGTTGCGTAAGCAGGGCATAGGATCACAAGATGCAACAAGGAAAGATCTTGGATTATTGGAAAAGCTACGCTAGGGATGTTTGTCCTTTAATATTTTATTTCACTGTGGTATGGGTCATAGTCCTACGGACTCAGCTTTTTTTCGGAGAAAAAATCCTGATCCCGCCGAAGGGGGGGATATCGCTGAGACTTCGTCTACCCGTGCTATATTGAGAAGTAAAAATAATTAATAATATATTGGGTTAATTTCAAAAATTACTTACGCGTTGCTTTACGAGACTCCGTCTATAAAGCTCGCTATGTAAATTTGAAGCGAAATTTATCTTAGCATAAATTATAAGATAAAGACGTTCAACGACTATAAGGTGAGTTATATGCACAGTTTGCGAGGAAGAGCCAGCTAGCCGATATATAAAGCTAGTTGCTTTTACTTGCAGGCTAAACAATAATCCTTTTTTACACCCAACATTATTATTATATATATATATATAAAAAAAAATAAAAGAAAGAAAAAATATTTAGAAAAATGAATAAAGACGGTAACGTAGTATTCCCGGCTACGCCGGGAATCGTTAACTTTCAAGCCGCCTCTTCTAAAGGTGGGCAAGGCAAAGTTAGCTCGAAAATTTATAATAATAATTTAAAACAATCTAAAACAATACTTTTAAAGAAAAAAATAGGTGATATAGGAATAACCAAATATTTACCTTCATTTTCTAAAGAATGAAAGAATACTATCTATTCTTATAATAAAAATACATTAAAGAATATACCAGTTAATGATTTAAATATAAACAAAATAATAAAAGGTTACTTTAATTTATATTTTAAAGATCATAAATATACAGGATCTAAATTTATATTATTAAAAAGAAGACGTAATTTATTAAGAAGAATACACGTAAGTAATGCTGAAATTAAACATACTAATAATAAAGCAATAATTACTCTGTATACTCTAAATAGAGAAAAAAATGTATTAAAAAAAAAATATTTAAAAATAAATAAAAAAATAAGTAAAAAATTAATAGCCAAACGTTATTTTTTATTATATAAAGAAAATATAGAAAAAATTTATAAAATCTTAGGTGAATATAAAGATCAATATATATTTATTAGTGATATAATAAGAAAAACCAAATTTATAAAATATAAACTAGAATATTTAAATAAATTTATAAAATTAAAAGATCTTTATTTAAAAAAAGTTTGAGGTGTTATTCTTAACCAATATGCGAGAAAATATCTAAAATACTTAAGAAAATATGACTTATTATATTCTCTTAATCAATATAAATTCAACAGATTGGTGTTTTTACCTAAATTAAGTAATATATTAAATAAAATTCTAGGAAAAAAAATAGAATATAATATAATTAATTTAAAATCTGTCGCATATCATACAGATCTTTTTACTAATGCATTAGCATTAAAATTAAGAAAAAGAAGAATAAATTATATAAATTCTATGTTTAGTATTTTAAATAGAGCATATTTACCTAATATTAATACGATTAAAGAAAGATCTATAATAAAAGGTGATCAAAAAATGGATCTATTTCAAAGTAAATTTAAAGATTTAAAAATAATATCTAATATAGTATTCCCAGCTATGCCGGAAGGCATCGCTGGAAGCTTGGCGCCAACCTCCTCTCTATCTAAACTGTTAGATGGTACATACCCTTCAGATATAAATAATGGAATAATGCATAGCAGCGATGCTAATAAAGAAAATATCCATAATACTATTTATAATTCTATTGGATATAAAAATATGGCAGGTATAAGATTAGAAGTTAAAGGTAGATTAACTAAACGTTACAGAGCGGATAGATCTATCTATTCATTAAAATGAAAAGGAGGATTAAAAAATGTAGATTCTTCTTTTAGAGGTTTAAGTTCAGTTTTATTTAGAGGTAATTCTAAATCAAATGTAACTTATTCAATAGCTAAATCAAAACGTCGTATTGGAGCCTTTGCAGTAAAAGGTTGAATAGGTGGAAAATAAAGAAAGGCGCAAGAGGCTTCTGATGAGTAGTCCAGAAGAATGCCCCCCACTTCGTTGGGATTAGTAGCCTTCTGAGTCCGAAGGACTACTCATCAGAAGGCTACTAATCCCGAGACTTCGTCTGTATTTCATATCCCTTACGGGATCAGAAATTAGACGAAGTGGGTCCGCCTGGGATATGGACTACTACTAAAATATATATATATAATAATAATGAAGACATAGTCTGAACCGTTTTGAAAAAAATGGAAATATAAGTGCTATAGCTATCCTTCGGTATTTCGTATACCGGAGGTATTGCTTGTACAGCAATAAAAAAATAAGGGGGGGACTTCGTTCCCACCTTCATAGGACGCTTTTATGATAACACATAGAACAGGCTAATTTGCGCAAGAGTGTACAAAATGAGTGCGCGGTTTGGCACCTCGATGTCGGCTTAACTTATCCTCATGGATGCAGGAACTATGTAGGGTGCGACTGTTCGTCGATTAAAAAGTTACATGAGCTGGGTTAAATACGTCGTGAGACAGTATGGTTTCTATCTTCTAGGGGGAATTAGAATATAATAAGAACTAACTTTTGTACGAAAGGAACAAGAAGAATTTAATTTGTAAAAGGGTTAAATAATAGTTACTAACCTATGGTTTACCTGTTGTCTATGTGCCCAAATATTAAAATATAGGATAAAAATTCTATATATCTGTATAGCTTTAGCTATACATAGGGATGTTTCTTTCACTAAGATAAATATATAGCATAGGCACGGCAGGAAAGCTAAGTTGGTTAAGGATAAGTGCTGAAAGCATATAGGCACGAAGCTTATCTTAAGATATTTCTTAAATATACGTAAAATATTATTACGAAGGATTAATATAGGCTTTATCCGTACGAATCTGGAGATTTTTAAGAATAAAGTACTAATTTTATAAATAACTATTTATACATATATCGCATGTACAATGCATGCCTATTTCTGCTCAGCAGAAATTAGCCAACCATACCTGGATATACTTTGCTATCGGGTGGTTTGGCTTTTTAAATTTTAGCAAATTGTAGCTAGAGCCTGATTAGCATAAAAGTAATGCAATTGTTTTGTAATCAATAGAAGTAAGTGCGATACTTGCATTGGGCTGACGAATAGTAAGGCGCCAGGGATAAAAAAAAATAAGGCGTATCCCCCAGGCGGACCCCCCACTCCGTGGTCGACGGAGTGGTGTGGCGTGCCTCACACTTCGTTAGGAGAAGTCTCTCCCTAACGAAGTGTACACATATTCCCGGAGGGAATTAGGG
>NW_017607573.1:36335-37133 GCF_000303195.2 Fusarium pseudograminearum CS3096 | reverse complement strand
GCTAAGGAGAGCTTGCTGTATTTTCGTCGCGGAAGAATCTTCCTCCTTCGGAGAGTACACTTCGTTAGGGGACTACAGCAAGCTCTATATTAAACTTAATAGTCTTAGCTGGCTTATGCGATAGCAAGTTAATACGCAGGCTAGTAAACTACAAAAAAAAAAGAGCTATTTTAGTAATCTTAGTGGTAAATAAGGCAGAGATGGGAGACTGCAATATTATACCTTAGTAGGGTGCAAATATCTCAGCTCGAGCTTCCACACCAAGATGAAGCTAAACCGATAGTGGTTATGGTTGGGTGCGGCCAATACATCCAGGTGCAACTCCTGTGGCTTCTCCCGTAAAGAGGATTCTGCCTCATTTTTTTAAGGCGCAAGCTTAAGCTTGCTGTAGACGAAGTCTCCCCTATTTCTTCGAAATTAGTCCTTCGGAGGGAGGGATATTAAAAGGACTAGTAGTCAAGCGGTTACGACATAGCTCTTTCAATGCTACCATCGTAGGTTCGAATCCTATCTAGTCTAAAGCGGATTGGTGTAATAGTAACACATTTGGCTCATGTCCAGAGGTTAGAGGTGCAAGTCCTTTGTCCGCGTAGGGCTATAACTTAATAGGTAAAGTGTACTGCTCATAACAGTAATTATAAGTGTTCAAGTCACTTTAGCCCTAAATCTGAGTGCTGGAATCGGTCCAAATATAACTAAAGACTCACTCCAGAAGAATGCCCCCCACTTCGTTGGGTAGACTTCTGTCGCTAGCGCGATTTTTTTCTGTAGAAAAAAATAATCAGCAGGCTAAGGAGA
>NW_017607573.1:30210-36235 GCF_000303195.2 Fusarium pseudograminearum CS3096 | reverse complement strand
TCAGCAGGCTAAGGAGAGCTTGCTGTATTTTCGTCGCGGAAGAATCTTCCTCCTTCGGAGAGTACGCTCCGCTAGCGAAGGCTAGTAAAGTGTATCTCAATGAGCTATATTCATTGGTGATAGACAGTTAAGAAAGACTATAGTTGTAGGAAGTAAGCAATTATAAGTTAATGGTAAACTATTCGTTTACCAAACGAATTTTGTCAGTTCGACTCTGGCTAATTGTAAAAAAAAATCCGAATGGTGAAATTGGTAAACACAACAAACTTAAAATTTGTAGGCAGAGTGCCTTGAAGGTTCAAGTCCTTTTTCGGATATTAAAGAGCTTGCTGTAGACGAAGTCTCTCCCCTTCGGCGGAGAAGTCTACCCCCCCCACTTCTAATTTCTGATCCCGTAAGGGATATGAAATACTAATTTCTGATCCCGTAAGGGATATGAAATACATATCTCTTCGAAATTAGAAGTCTCGGGTACGCAGGCTAGTCCTGCGGAGAGACTTCGTCTACGCCGACTACGAGTTTAAGTATAACACCTTGAAAACTGCGGGTTCTCTATACGGCTTTAAACATAGCCCTCAGACTATAGAACTTATACGTGCAGCTAAATTAGGTAAACCTCTATCCGAAGAGGCTAAAATAAAACTGGGAGTTAATTCTCAACCTTCAGGTGGTCTATTAGTAGATAATGATAATGTTGAAACCAATGAAGTTGTGTATTTTACTTCTATAAGAAGAGCCGCAGCTTTTATTAATATGCACCCTTCTTACCTAGCTAAATGTATAGCTAAAGAAGGTTTTATAGAGGTAGTAATATTCGTTTCACTATTCCCTACCCCTACGGGGGGCATTCATACACTTCGTTAGGGAGAGACTTCGTCTACGCAAGCTCCAGCAAGCTCTATACCCGGCTACGCCGGGAATAGAGCTTGCTAGTACGCAGTACTACTCCTCGTGGAAGAATAAACTCAGAAAACTTAAGCTTTTCTGAGTTATACTCGTGTGTTCAAACCACTCCTCAGTGCGCAAGCTCTATTTGAACGGTTATAGGTTAATGGTAGACTTGTCGATTTCCACTCGATTTGTGTCAGTTCGAATCTGACTAACCGTATTCTATAGGATTTAGTATAGTATAGTAGGATTTATAATTATACATACTATAATGATGCTATTGTATTCCACATAGCATCTACACTTCTTTTCAGTAACAGATAAGCTAGAGAAGGTATATATATACTGAGTATATAAAGCAAGCGATAAAAAAAAAATTAAAGAGGAGGAGTACGCTCCGCTACACAGAAAAAAAAAATCGCGCTAGCGACCTCTTACTCATAGCAAGCTCTTTTTTTTCTTCAGAGCTTAGCTAGTATAAATAAGCGGGCGACTCAAACTTATTGTAAGCTTAGCCATCTAGCTTGTGCTGGATTAGCAAGTGGGCTATATCTTATAGAAAGAATTAAGAATATGAAGTTTCATGTGATGAAGAATGCGATAGTTAGAGCTATGTACGCTAATTTAGCGTGGGCGCACTCTTTGCTAGGGAACAAAGTTCCCTAGCAAAGTATAAAGATAAAAAATAAAGAGGAGTCTTTGCTAGGAACAATCTCATCCCCCTATTCCCCTAGGGGGAGAGACTTCGTCTCTCGCAAGCACGCTGATTCTTTTTATCCTAGCTACGACTAGATAAGCGACTTTAGTTTAGTACCTTAAGGAAGTACTGAAGGTAAGTAGGCTGTGTGCATAGCTCTAACTACCAAGTTCTAAAGAGCATAAAATGCTAATGTATATTATATGCGATTCGCGATTCCCTATTCCCAGAAGAATGCCTCCCTAATTCCCTAATTCCCTCCGGGAATACGGGAATATGGGAATATGAGTACACTTCGTTAGGGAATAGGAGTACACTTCGTTAGGGAGTATTTCTCCGGAGGGAGCAAGCTCTTATATATTTAGCCTGTAATTATAGCGCGGTTTAATATTCTTAAGGTGATATGGGGAGTAGACCTCGTATCTCCACCTCCGGCTCCCCACCATATTGGTGGGAGCGGGAGTCTTAGTAAGTCGTAGGCTATTATTATTAACTTAACTAAATGCGACTACTACTTTTATAAATAACAATAACTTAAAAATGAAAAAAAATCTTGATCTTCTTTTAGTCCGTCTTTTCGCTAGATTCCCTTGATCTCTGCATTCTGATCCCAGCGAAGGGGGTAGACTTCGTCTCAGCAGAGATCTTCAACAATATATAAATCTTCGTACTTTTATAAATCGTCAGAAAATCAACAGGCTATCTAAAAATTCTATAGAACTTATTTCACGATATATCTTTAATATAAAATTATATCAATTTTTAGCTGTAGTTTTTATTCATGTAGCCGTTACATCTATTCAAATAGATTTGAATTTATTCTTAGAAGTGTTAAATAATCTTCCCGAAAATTTGGGATCATCCGTAGGCGTCCCAGAGCTAGCTAAAAACATTAAATTAGATAGTAATATAAATTATATCTTATGTTATAGTCATAGATCTTTATTTGGATTTAGGACTTATATATTAATGGTTTTAATATTATTTATAATATTTCCCATACTTTTTATAATACAAAATTATATTTTTATAATTTTAAGTATATTAAGTGTAATATTAGTTAAAGCTTTAGCTCTAAATTTTTATCAAAAACATTTTCAGTTTTTTTATAGTGGCTTGCCCAGTCATAAAAAAGTAGATTTTAGAGAAAAATTAGTGCACTTTATTACACTGATAATAAATAATATAGGGAAAATTATAAAGCATTTATTTAAAATGTGAATAATATCTATTATAATAATATATATTTTTAGATATTTGCTAGCTACTATGTTATTAAATATAGATGATAATAATAGTTTTATAATAACAATATTAATACTTACTCTTCCTTTACCTATGTTTTTTTATTTGCTAAATTTTATAGTGAAATATCTGAAGAAAGAATCTATAGAGGATAAAGATTATTATTTGTATAATGATTACGTAGTAAAAAGAGTAAATCTATATAGAATAACATTTACTATAATTGTAAACTACTTAATTCAAAACTATTATAGTACAATAATTATATCTATAATAATAAAAGGGTTTATTGTTATAATTATAACATTATTCACAATTTGTATAATATACGGTATCTTGCGAATAAATAAGCCAGGATGGCGTGCCTCACACTTCGTTAGTAGACAAAGTACAATATCGTGCAGTAGGGTTGACCCTCTCTCCGATGGCGATTCTGGAGTCCGAGCTTCCCTAACGAAGTGTATCCCTCCGGGAGAGAGGGTCGGAATAAATAAGCATGAGCCTATACCACTTAAGAGCGCATTGGATCTAGCGGGGTCAGCCAGCTATATAGCGGCATTTATATCACTAACTCCATTTTTACAGGAAGCATGTAATTCAGGTTTCAGTAAGTTTTATTTTAATGAAGGTAACCAAAGATATTACGAGTGGAAAGGCATACCTTTCCGTACGCCAGGTGTAGTAAAGTGTGGACCTGAACCAACCATCAATATCATGCAGGTGCGAAAAACAGAAATAGCCCTGGCGAAAGCGGCTGAAGAAGCTCGAAACCTATATAAAGTACCCGATACGGACGTGGGTATATATTATCGAAATCTAGATGCAGCCATAGAGAAAGAGGCTGCTCAAAACCTAAATAAAGAAGCCGTGGCGAAAGAGGGTGGGGCTTCTTTATCTAGATATTCTCGAAATATAGATGAAACCATAAAGAAAAAGGCTGATTATGTACCTGTTACTGAATCTGTTCGACAAGGGCTAATAAAAGAATATAAAGATAAATTAAATAATTCTCCTATCGTAAATATTACGTGAAAACTTAAATATAATGAAGGTATTCAAAGATCGCAAGCTAATTTCACAGTAAAACCAATAAATTATTTTTATAATACTAAATTTTATGGGGCGGTTTCTTTGGTTTTAAAAGGGAGATTATTAATAGTTAATATAATTAGACATGACTTGCCTGGTTGTGTCTTTATGCCTACTTATTATTTACAAAATGCAAATGTTACGGATAGTTCAGCCAAAATTAGGGATATTACAACAACATTAGAATCTAAATATGGTATAATGTTACCCCAGATAGGGATAGATAAGGTGGAGAATAGAATTAATGGTTTAATAATATTTACTCAAGCCGAATCTATAGATAATACAAGTTTATTTAGAGTATGAAGGCCTTCATCGTATTATATGGAACCCGAACTAAAAACTGTAAAGAATTATTACCAAGAAAAAAGTCAAAATAATCTTAGAATTAGAGAATTTGATACTACTGATAGTATTAAATTCTCTAAAGACTTAAAGAAGGTAGTAGGAGTACAAGGGGAAGCTATAAAAATAGCTAATAATGAAAATTTTGTAATACATGAGGACAGATTGGCAGCCCGGAAGTTAGCTTTTTTTGAAAATACCTTAGACAACGAATATAGAAAATTAGTGGAATTTTATTTAACTAAAGGTCAAAAAGCTAACCCTAAGGATTTCATGATTTGAGAAGAAGATGGTTCAGATAAATCTAGACTTAAATTTAAAGACTTAATGTATAAAGCCCGGTCTGAAACAAAATCTGCTATTCAAAAAGATGAATATCTACTAGCTCGTCCTAAAGGAAAAGAATGGGATTTAGTAAAATTCGCAGAAAGGCGAATGTCTAGAAATGACAGTAATAATGAATATATGGATAATGATTGCTATTATTTCAAAACTCGTCGTGATTATCCTATAAACCGTTTATTAATAACTAGAAACCAAAGTCATATGACTTATTTTAGTATGTATAAAGAGGGAGTTGCGGAAGGTTATAAAATCAGAAGGCAAATGCTGGGTGAATTAGATGCTAGCATAAATTTACCATTAGAAAAATCTAGAGCAGAGTTAATAAAAAAAATCGCTAGTAAATTGACTAGAAGTGAATTTACTAAATTTCAGAATATTTATGGTGTTTCTATTAATAGACTTACATTTGAATTTTTTCAGTTAAAACCCACTGATAGTAAATATTTTGGAATAAACACTACAAGTACAACATTTGCTCCAATACTAGACAGAAATACAGATTACGAACTTTATAGCATTATAGACGTTAAAAATGATAGTGTAAAATTACCTTTTGTTTTTAAACAAGGAGGTATGTCTAATATGACTATGCCTACACATGACTATAATATGTTAGATAATAGGGATGAGGTATCTATTCGTAGATGTATGGATTTTATCTATACAAATTCAGATGGAAACTTAACTTATCAATCAGATAAGGATAATTTTAGTGTTCTAGCTGGGGTCGATAAAAATTATCCGTATCAATCAGATATGGATAATTTTAGTGTTGTTAAAAAGAAAAGTGTAGGTTTTACTAAAAAAGCTGTAGACTATAAAAATAAAAACCCTAAGTCAGTTAAATATACCTTAGATGGGTTTAATAATAGATTTTTCCGTGGAAAAAGTATATCTATAGAGTTGCCCTTTGAGAGTATAAAACTCTTGGATATTATACCACATGAATATCACCAAATATCTCTGGGAGGGAAAAGAGTTAATTTTGATTATGAAGGTGAGCAAAGAGTCAAATCTTCTATACCTAATACTCTAGTTATGAAAAAAACTAGAAAACTTAACCTTGAGTTTACTCTACTAAAACAGGTTTATACTACTAAAGGAAGTAATAGTAAAATTACATTAAGGTTTACTCCAACTTGACCACCAGATCCTTCACCAAATGGGGATATAGAAATCCCTAATCTAATATTGCAAGTTGCTAACTTGAATAATGATAGTACAGATCTAAATCCACGTACTCTTGAAGCGCATTATGTTGAATACGACCTCCCCTCCAGAAGGCCAACCCCTAGTATTAATCTACCAAATGAAACACCTCTTCATCCCTCAGGGTCAAATGAAGAGGAAGAGGATATCTATGGTTATAGCGGAGATGAGGATAATAATGCTCAAAATAATCGTGAAGTAGCTTCT
>NW_017607573.1:29092-30110 GCF_000303195.2 Fusarium pseudograminearum CS3096 | reverse complement strand
CTAGTAATCCTGAACCGGTGGATACTGAAGATAGTCCACTGTCTACTGAAGTTAGTCCACTGTCTATGATGTCAGACAGTGAATTCTTCGAGCTAGAACGTCAAATCGCGAGTCTAAAGCCTTCTTACTTAGAAGCGGATCCTGGTGAGGTAGACGGTTCTGGCCAAGATGCGGCTGACCCAGAGGCTATTATAATATCTTCAGATGATAGTTCTAGTGATTCAGGTGATTATGGTAATAATTATAGTGAGGCAAGTCCGATTACGAGCTTACCCGGGAATAGGGCTGGCCAAATGGCTGACCCAGAGGCTATTATAATATCTTCAGATGATAGTTCTAGTGAGGGGGGACCAACGCCACCTAAGGAAACAGATTTTATAGCTAGACCGCTTAATACTCCTGTAGCGGAAGTTATTCACGATAGAACTGGAACTAGGTTATTGACTGTTGATATTCATACTATGTTAACGGTAATCGGCCCACCAAATGCACCAGAACCTCGTTTATGGAGTGTGGGAAATGCAAATTATTATCTCTCGATGGCTCCTGATTTTTTTTACGAGCATTATCCTAGGGGTACGGAGGTAATGCCTCCTAATAATTATCCGTCCCAACAAATTAATGTTTATATACCTCCGCCTAAGGATAAACTACGATGCGAATCAGATGGGCGTATTGGGGAAATTTGCATATGTCGTGCAGAATTCGCTACTGTAGTACCATTAGTAAATTACCCTAGGTCGAGTTATATAGAAGGAGCGCTATTCATGAAATCAGTTTTATCCTCAGAACCATTAGGAGATAAGGATTTGAGTGATGGTTTTAATTTGAGTGATCGTTTGAATTTTTCTTCGAATAGTTATACTAATGCTTATTTTGCACTAGAGCCAACTCCAGATACAGATAGTATATCTAGCGATAACTCTAGTCCTATAAATATGCAAGCTAACCAGGAGGAGGCTGGTAAGCCGGAGGTTACTCTAATATCTGCAGATGATATGATCAGTGAAGGAGATTT
>NW_017607573.1:28081-28992 GCF_000303195.2 Fusarium pseudograminearum CS3096 | reverse complement strand
AGGGATACACTTCGTTAGGGATACACTTCGTTAGGGATACACTTCGTTAGGGAGAGCTCGCCCTAATAAAAAAGCACATGTAACTCAATCGGTAGAGTGAAATATTGAAGCTATTTTTGTTGTAAGTTCAAGTCTTACCGTGTGCATATAAAAGTGTAGCTTTAGCTTGCTAATTCTTATAGTAGGCGGAGGCTCTAGCTTCGCATGCGCCTTACTCGAACGAGAAAAAAAAATAAAGGAAGAGGCGGAGCCTATTCGTTACCGCCTTATTTTAGAGCTCGCTGATTCGTGAAACGAATATTACTATCCATATCCCTCCGGGATATGGATATGCTTGCCCGATTCGTACCACGAATACCGAAGGGATACACTTCGTTAGTGCTAATCCATATCCCTCCGGGAGAGATTTCGTCTAGGCAAGCTCGATACTTCGTCTACCTGAGGGAATATGGATATGCACTACTCTTATTTTTTTTTGACTTCTCGTGCTATAAGGGACTTTAGTATAATGGTGAATGCATATGACTTTTAATCATTAAAATGTAGGTTCGAATCCTGCAAGTCCTATATTTCTAGCTAGCGAGGATAAGGTACACTTCGTTAGGGAGGGAAAAAAATACAGGCGGTAACGAAGTCCCCTCTTATATTTTCGTCGCGGAAGAATCTTCCGCGAAAATCCGCAAGCGACCCCTCCCAGCCTACGCCTACTCGTATAGCAGTAGACTTCGTCTCTCCGCAGGAGCAAGCTCCCCCTAACGAAGTGTGAGGCACGCCACCCATCCTTCGGAGAGAGAGCTTGCCCTAGATGAAGTCTCGAGCTTGCGTAGTCCTTACACTTCGTTAGGAGTACGCTCCGCTAAAAAAAGAAATAAATTTATTTTTTTTTTACTCCGGTAGTCCCCTAACGAAGT
>NW_017607573.1:24390-27981 GCF_000303195.2 Fusarium pseudograminearum CS3096 | reverse complement strand
CTTCGTTAGGAAGAGCTCGCTGATGAGGCGAAGCCTACTCCGGACTATTGAATAGGGGAGGGGCTATCTTGCCTCCTATATCTATATCCTGTCGATTAATGGGTAGATCATAAATTTTTGGTATTTACAGTCGGTGTTCGAATCACCGCAGGATAATTTTATCTTAATATTAGTAGCGAAGCGCGAAGCATATCCTTCGAATTTTTTTTATCTAATCCCAACGAAGTGGGGATATTCGACGAGCCCCCTAACGAAGTGTGAGGCACGCCACCCATCCTTCGGAGGGAGAGTAGGCTGATTCCTTAGCTCGCGGATTTTTTCCTGTATTTCATATCCCTTACGGGATCAGAAATTAGTGGCTGGCTGATTTCGAAGAAATATGCCCTGATCCCGCCGAAGGGGGGATAAGCACAGAAAAAAATATCCCAGAGGGGGCATTGTTCTGGAATAGGGGGAGCTTGCGTAGTGCTTACACTTCGTTAGGAGTACGCTCCGCTAAAAAAAGAAATAAATTTATTTTTTTTTTACTCCGGGAGTATTTCATAGCAAGCTCCTGCTAACTAAAGCAACTAAAGCTAGATTTATTAAGGTAGACATAACTCAATCGGTAGAGTGGTTATTTGTGGTGTAACTTGTTCTCGGTTCGATCCCGAGTGTTTACCCTAGGAGCTGTCTCTATCCATATAGCCAGCATATATAAGCTAAAGCTAGAATTAGTGCGCTAGCTTGCCCTCTTTGTTCAGGGGAACGAAATTCCTTCTATAGTAGGCTAAAGCTTTAGCTTGCGAGAGTAAGAAAGTTCGAGGCTTCGCCTATCCGACCCCTGAATCAGTAGCCTTCGCCTAGCCTTCGCCTAGCCTTCGCCTAGCCTTCGCTAGCGGAGCGTACTCTCCAGAAGAATGCCACCAAAGGGGGCATTCTTCTAGGAGGAAGATTCTTCCATATTTCTTCGAAATTAGTATGCTCCGCTAGAAAATACAGCAATAAAAAAAAAATAAAGAACTTTATAGAGCTTGCTGAGTCCGAAGGACGTAGTCCTTCGGAGAAAAAAAAAGAAATAAATTTCGAAGAAATATGGAGAAGTCTATGTATTTATTAGGCGGAGGTTACTGCTCTCGTTCCCTCTTCGAACCATAACCTCCTCTTACTCGCAAGCTCGTAGTAATATGCTATTAAGCAAGCCTAAGTAGTTTAAATGGTTAAAACTCTAATTTCATACGTTAGTAATGAGAATTCGATTTTCTCCTAAGGCTCGCCGTGAGGCCATGGTTAAGTCTAATTAACTAGCAAAACACTTAAAAAAAAAAATGATTATATTATCAATAATACTAGTTTTACTTTCAAACGCCGTCAATATAAGACGAGATATATCGATACTATTTAATAGGATAGCGATATTAATATTAATTTATTGTATTTTACATGATATCTCTTCTTTAGCTGTTGTAACTAAAGGAGTCGGTTTACATGGTGGTTTATTACTTATGACAAATATCACACAAATATTCCATATTTTTATCTTTTTAGTTAGTATATTAATATTACAATTAACTAGTTTTTACCCTAGAAAAGTATGAGTGTCAGAATATTCTTCTTTAAAAGATTTATTGTTATATAAATTTATTTATTATAACACAAAAATAATAAATAAAATGGGAGAACATTTTAAAATTATTGAATATCCTAAACAACAACAACCTGGGAAGTTGTTTCAATTATTAAGGGATAAACTGTCAAATTCCGGGGAAGCCCTAAAGCTTTTGATACCAAATCTGGTTGAATTATACCGTGGTGGATGAACTAATTACTCATGTATGGTAACAAGTCAAAAGATTCTTGAAAAAGGAATGGGTAATCGCGGATCTAAGTCAACAGTATTTGTGCGCAAGCTATATACTGTTGTAAAAGAGCAACGAGTAGACGGCAGTTGTAATGGGTTAGTAATTAATCCATTGTTAAGGTGTACTCTAAGAGGATTCGAAAGAATATCCTGATATGGAATCCCATCTAATCAAATTCTAATCAAACGCTATTATACAACTAATGATTCAAATACTAATATTGAATCAGAAATATCTACTATTAATAAAGAGAGTTTTAAATTAAATCCTTGATTTATAACAGGATTTACAGACGGAGATGGTTCATTCACTATTTCTACCTCTAAAAAGAAATCAGGTACAGGTTGAAAAATTCATCCTACATTTACTATTGGGTTGGATATAAAAGATTTAGACATTCTAATTCAATTTAAAGCTTACTTTAATGCTGGTAAAATCTACAAAAGTAAAAGAGGAATAATCTATTATACAATAGGTTCAACTAAAGATTTACTAAAACATGTTTTACCTCATTTTGATAAGTATCCTTTATCATCTCTTAAGTTGAAGGACTACTTAGTATTTAAGAGAATACTTCTTCTTATGCAGAAAGGGGAACATCAATCTTTATCTGGTTTGTTCAAAATCTTCTCTGAAAGAGCTAATTTAAATAAGGGATTACCTAAGGTCGTAGAAGAAGAATATCCTGATTTAAAACCTGCAGTGATTCCAGAACTTAAAATAGCCCCTACGATAAACCCTGACTGATTAGCTGGATTTATAACAGCTGAAGCATCTTTCTTTATTTCTATCTATCCAAGTAAAGATAGAAAAGTAGGATATGCAGTGAGTCTAGTATTTAGTTTAAGTCAACATGCTAAAGATTTAGATTTACTAAAAAGAATTGCGGATTCTTTAGAGTGTGGAATAGTAAGAAAACATAAATCTCGTGAAGCAGTCGAATTAGTTATTACTAAGTCAGAGGACATAAATCAAAAATTGACACCTCTTTTATCTAAACATACTCTATCAGGAGTAAAGTTATTAGATTTCGATAGATTTCAAAAAGCCTCTATTTTAATAAATAGTAAAGCACATTTAACATCTGAAGGTATTAAATTAATAAAAGATATTAAAGATACAATGTATAATAGAGGACTGTAGATTATCTTATTAATTTCACTAGGTTATGGGTACTGGCTATAATCTGTACCCTGACGGTGGGTTTAAGATAATCGATTAGAATTTGTATGATAAATCCATAATTATCGTTAATTATACTATTTGTAATTACAGGTGCAGTATTATTAATGTCAACTAATGATTTAGTATCTATTTTCCTGGCTATAGAATTACAAAGTTATGGTCTTTATATATTAAGTACTATATATAGAAATTCAGAACTATCTACTACAGGAGGTTTAATATACTTTTTATTAGGAGGATTAAGCTCATGTTTTATCTTATTAGGAACTAGTTTATTATATGCTAATTCAGGTACTACTAACTTAGATGGTTTATATATCATAACTAGTATAAGTGATCTTTCTACAAATTTATGATATACACCTTATTATATTAATCTTTCTTTAGTAATATTTACAATAGGATTCTTATTTAAAGTAAGTGCAGCACCATTCCATTTCTGATCACCTGAAAAAGGACTTAGGGAATCCTTATCAACATACGTTGGGTGTAAACTATCAAATTCCAGGGAACCCCTAAAGCTTCTGGTACTAAGCCATACATGAAAATGTATGAGTGGCTGAAT
>NW_017607573.1:21091-24290 GCF_000303195.2 Fusarium pseudograminearum CS3096 | reverse complement strand
AGATGAGTGAAAACAAAATGGGCAATCGTGGATCTAAGTCAGTAATACATGAGACTAAACAGTCATGTATTATTGTAAAAGAGCAACGAGTAAATGGTAGTTGATGCGGTATTAATATACCGCATTTAAGATATACTCTACTGGGCTTCGGAAGAAGTTATCAAGTTAAAACCCTTTCTAACCAAATTATTCAAAGACAATTTTATTCTTCGGAGTCTAACCTAGATAATAGCCAACTGCGTCAGGATCCTTGATTTATCTCGGGATTCTCTGACGCAGAAGGATGCTTTATGGTTCTAGTACGTAAATCACCAAAAAGCAAACTAGGATGACAAATAGAGGCTAATTTCACAATTAATCTTCATGTAAGAGACCTAGATCTTTTAAAACTTATTCAGAGCTTTAGCATATTTCTTCGAAATCAGCCAGCCACTACTTTGGAGTTGGAAGAATAGGTAAAGAAAGAAATGGTTGTCGTGATTTTACAATAGGTTCTTTAGATCAAATAATAACCAAAGTAATACCTCATTTTGATAAATATCCTTTAAAAACTAATAAATATTCTGATTATTTATTATTTAAACAAGTTGTTATGATGATGCAACGTGGGGAACATTTAACAGCTGAAGGTTTACAAAAAATAATAGGTATTAGAGCTTCTTTAAATAGAGGATTAACCCCTTTACTATTAGAAGCCTTCCCTAATACTGTTGCTTTAGTAAGACCATTATTACCACCACTTAAAAATGTCAAATTAGTTGGCTTCGCCTACTCAATGAGTAGCTGGTTTTACGAGTGGTGATGGTTGTTTTAAAGTTAGTATTAGAGAATCTAAATTACATAAAAGAGGAAGTCGTGTAGTATTACTTTTTGTAGTAACTCAACACATTAGAGATGAATTATTATTGAAAAGTTTAGTAGATTTCTTTGGGTGTGTAGGCGAAGCCTCAAAACTTATTCTTATAAAGATTATATTGAGTTCAGATGTCAATCATTCAAAGATAATTATGAAAAGATTTTACCTTTTTTCGATAAATACCCTATCGTTGGCGTTAAATCTAAGGATTTCAAAGATTGAGCTAAAGTAGCTAAAATGATACAAACAAAAGTTCATTTAACTAACGAAGGTTTCGATCAGATTCGCCAAATAAGAACAGGAATGAATAAAGGTAGATATCTAAAATAGACTACTCTGGTTCATGCAGTATTTTTTTTCTTATAGTCCTTCGGACTCAGCAGGCTCTAAAATTACGAGCTTGCTAGTGCTCCGAAGGAAGCACTACCCGATTATATAAAGTTGTTCTTTTCTTTAATTTGGACGATAAATTTTACAGTCGTCATGTGGACGTATATGACGCTATACCTACAATAGTAACAACATTCGTGGCTATAATAGCCAAAATTTCTATATTTATATTATTATTACAATTAGTGTATTATACTAACAGTAGTTTTTCAGAAATGAGTTGAACATTTATTTTACTAATAAGTTCACTATTCTCATTAATAATAGGAACTGTGGTAGGTTTAACTCAATTTAGAATTAAAAGATTATTTGCTTATAGTACTATATCTCACGTAGGATTTATACTTTTAGCATTAGGTATATCTAGTGTTGAATCTACTCAAGCATTTATATTCTATTTAACACAATATTCTATAAGTAATTTAAATGCATTTGTTATATTAATAGCTATAGGGTTCTCTTTATATTGTTATATAAGTGAAAACAAAGAACATGAAGAATTAATGGACAAAAACAATTCACCTGCCAAGAGGTCTAGGAAACTTCTATATAGGGTATTATGGCCAAACTCCGGGGACGTCCTAAAGCTTCTGGTACCAAGCTGTAGTCGAAAGGCTACAAGTGGATCAATTAATCACTGATGTACGGTAACAAGCCATAAGATAATCGAAAGAGCAATGGATTACCGTGGATCTAAGTCAACAGTACGTGTGCGCAAGCTATATACTGTTGTAAAAGAGCAACGAGTAGACGGTCATAGATGTATTAATTTAATGCATTTAAGGTATGCTCTAATGGGTTTCGAAAGAAATTATCAAATCAGAATCCTTTCTAAACAATTAATTATGCCTTCCTTGAGAAGATCATATACTTCTCTATCTGTAAATCCTAATTTGAAATCTACAGCCACCGGTACCCTAAACCCTTTATTCTTAACTGGTTTCTCCGACGCTGAATCTAATTTTACTGTGAGAATATTTAAGAGTAATACAGTAAAAGTAGGGTGATGTGTACAACCTGTATTCCAAATCGAATTACACAAAAAAGATCTTAATGTATTAGAAAAAATTTCTTCATTCCTAGGGGTAGGTAAAATTTACCATAAAGAAGAATCTTCTATATATATGGTACAATCTTTAAGAGATATAGATGTAATAATAAACCACTTTGAAAAATATCCTCTCTTAACCAAAAAATTGGAGGATTTTCAATTGTTCTCTCAAATTGTTACTTTAATTCATAAAAAAGAACATTTGACTATTACAGGTTGACATAAAATTATATCTCTTAGAGCTTCTATGAATAAGGGTCTTTCTACCTTTATGAAAACTACGTTTCCTGATATTATTCCAGCTACAAGACCAAGTCGTTCAGACGAAGAGTTAATAAACTCTAAGATTGATCCTTATTGAATGGCAGGTTTTGTAGCAGGAGAAGGGTGTTTTAGTATTAGAATTACTAAATCGTTAACTTTAAAAACAGGATATCAAGTACAATTAAGGTTTAATGTAACTCAACATTCTATCGATAAGGTATTTATGAATAGCTTAGTTGCCTTCTGAGGTTGTGGTAAAGTGTTTTTAAGATTTAGAGAGAATAAAGTGGATTTTCAAATCCTAAAATTAAAAGATCTGACCGATAAAGTTATTCCTTTATTCCAAAGTATATCTTTACAAGGTGTAAAATCAAAAGATTTTGCCGATTTTTGTAAAGCAGTTGATATAATGAAAGTAAAGGGCCATTTAACTAACGAAGGTTTAGATCAAATACGTAGATTAAAAGCAGGTATGAATAGAGGTAGAGAATAATTTGGTTATGCATAGTCCATATCCCCCCCCACTTCGTCGTAGACGAAGTCTCGGGATTAGTAGCCTTCTGATGAGTAGTCCTTCGGACTCAGAAGGCTACTAATCCCACCGAAGGGGGGATATGGACTACTCATCAGCAAGCTAT
>NW_017607573.1:18467-20991 GCF_000303195.2 Fusarium pseudograminearum CS3096 | reverse complement strand
GCAGGCTAAGGAATAAAAAAAAATATATTTTTTTTTATACTAAGCAAGCTAGCCTTCATAGCAAGCTCTTCTGTGCTTCTGTGCGAAGCATACAGAAATATGCATAACTTTATTAACTTATGTATAATTATTTGTAAGATAAATCTGACCGCCGTGATACAATTAGTAACTCAACTGAAAGGATATTTTTATATAAATCCTTTCTTAGCTATAAGTTTAGCTATTACTATCTTTTCATTTGTAGGAGTTCCTCCTTTAATAGGATTCTTTGGAAAACAAATGGTGTTAAGTGCAGCCTTAGATAAAGGTCTTATCTTCTTATCTTTAATCGCAATATTAACTAGTGTAATAGGAGGAGTTTATTATTTAGGTATAGTAAAAGAAATGTTCTTTAGTTTACCTGAATATAAAATAAATCCATTATTAGAAACTCTTACCTTAAGAGGTAATGTTGTAGATGATAATCAAAAAATAATTAAACAATTAAAGTTTAACTATAAAAATATAGCTATATCAAGTCCGATTTCTTTTGTAATTTCTATAATTACACTTGTTATTCTATTATTTTTATTTATGAACAAAGAATGACTAAGCATGGGTAAATAAAAAAATACCATTCTCTGTAATGAATAAATTAAAAAGAATAACTTTATTATTATTCCGAATTAGGAATACTTCAACGCGGGGGCTCAGACTAATCCTCTTGAAGTAAAACAGTGCCGCCTTATAGGAAGTGATTACAGCTTCTGAATAAGATTCGTTACCTAAGCTAGTCCTTAGTATTCAAATAATTAATAAATAATCATGAAAAATTACAAATTTAACGAGCTCGCCGTTTTAAGAATAAACTTAGATAAACTAAGATTTTTTTCTACACATACCGTTAGAAGTAGACAAGCTGTAAACATAGAACATATCAATAATTATATTTCAAATATTAATAACAATGACGACGAAGTCGTACCAATAAATCCTTGATTTGTTACAGGATTTACGGACGCTGAAGGTTCTTTTATGATCCATTTAGAAAAGAATAAGGATAAATGGAGAGTAAGACCTACATTCCAAATTAAGTTAGATATAAGAGATTTATCTTTATTGGAAGAAATAAAAATATATTTTAATAATACAGGTTCAATCAATACTTCTAACAAGGAATGTGTATACAAAGTAAGATCTTTAAAGGATATATCTATAATAATATCTCATTTTGATAAGTATAATTTAATTACACAAAAAAAAGCTGACTTTGAGTTATTCAAACTAATAATTAATAAATTAAATAGCCAGGAGCATTTAAGTTATGAAGTAGGCGCCACAGTTTTACAAGAAATTATTAGTATTCGTGCTTCAATGAACTTAGGTTTATCATCATCAGTTAAAGAAGATTTTCCACATATTATACCGGTAATAAGACCTTTAATTGAAAATATGGTAATACCTCATCCTGAGTGGATGGCCGGATTTGTATCTGGAGAGGGTTCTTTTTCTGTGTATACTACATCAGATGATAAATATGTGTCATTGAGTTTTAGAGTTTCTCAGCATAATAAAGATAAACAACTATTGAAATCTTTCGTAGATTTTTTTGGTTGTGGAGGGTTTAATTACCATAATAAAGGTAATAAGGCTGTAATTTTTGTTACTAGAAAATTTGAAGATATTAATGATAAGATTATTCCATTATTTAACGAATATAAAATTAAAGGTGTTAAATATAAAGATTTTAAAGACTGATCCTTAGTAGCTAAAATGATAGAATCAAAAAGTCATTTAACTACGAATGGATATAAAGAAATATGTAAAATAAAAGAAAATATGTAGGCTTCGCCTCATCATATAGAAAGAGTTCTGTAAATTAAAATTTGTCCTAGCTTTGCTAGAAAATATGAATTGCCCCCTTGATAATACATTATGTATTGCATTGAAAATTGGATAAATTGCAAGAAGATTTATTAGTATAACCAGCTAATTAAATATTTGCAGCGAAGTTTAGTTTAATTAAAACTAAAACCGTTCAACGACTAATTTACCCTATTTTTTGATTATTAGAGCTCTAGTGCTAATTTCGGCTCAATATCCCTCCGGGATTAGAAATATGCACTAGCCTTAATTATAAAAAAAAATCGTAAAATAAAATCCAATATTACTTTAAGTAAGTAATAATGACATAGTCTGAACAATATAGAAATATATTGAAATATTAATAAGTCGGGACGATAGCTTCGCCCCTTCTTATTAATAATTAACAATCTTGACCATATTGGTACAAATTTTATTTAATAATTAAATGAGTAGTGTAACTTTTCTTTTTGTTTTTGTTACTATTTTAACAATAGTTTTTTTACTTCTTAATTTCATACTTGCCCCTCATAACCCTAAAAATTGTATCGGGAAATCAATAAATTGGGGAAAACTGCCAAATTCCGGGGAACCCCTAAAGCTTCTGGTACTAAGCCATATATGAAAATGTATGAGTGGCTGAATTAATTACTCAGGTATAGTAACAAGCCAGAAGATGAGT
>NW_017607573.1:16719-18367 GCF_000303195.2 Fusarium pseudograminearum CS3096 | reverse complement strand
GACGCTCTTCCGATCTAAAAGAAGTTATCAGATCAAAATCCCTTCTAACCCTATAATTTTAACAAGAAATTTTTCTACACTAGTAGGTGAGCTAGCTTCGCTAGAACAAAGTTCCCTCCCCCCTAAATTAGATCCTTCATACGTTACTGGATTTACAGATGGTGAAGGTTCTTTTATATTAACAATAATAAAAGATAACAAATATAAATTAGGTTGACGTGTAGCATGTAGATTTGTAATAAGCTTACATAAAAAAGATTTAGTGTTATTAAATAGTTTAAAAAACTTTTTTAACACTGGTAGTGTCTTTCTTATGGGTAAAGGTGCTGCACAGTATCGTGTTGAATCTTTAACAGGTTTATCTATTATAATTAACCATTTTGATAGATATCCTTTAAATACTAAAAAACAAGCAGATTACATGTTATTTAAGCTAGCTTATAATTTAATTATAAACAAAAGTCATCTTACGGAAAAAGGATTATCAGAACTTGTTTCTTTAAAAGCTGTTATGAATAACGGTTTAAAGGATGAATTAAAAATTGCTTACCCTAACATCACTCCTGTATTAAGACCTGAAATTCCATTATCTCTTAATATAGATCCTCTTTGATTAGCAGGATTTACAGACGCCGAAGGTTGTTTTAGTGTTGTAGTATTTAAATCTAAAACATCTAAAATCGGAGAAGCGGTAAAATTAAGTTTTATTATAACTCAAAGTGTTAGAGATGAGTTTTTAATAAAAAGTCTAATTGAATATTTAGGATGTGGTTATACAAGTTTAGATGGTAGAGGTGCAATTGATTTTAAAGTATCTGATTTTTCTAGTCTAAAAAATATTATTATTCCATTTTATGATAAATATTACATACATGGTAATAAAAGTTTAGATTTTAAAGATTTTAGTAGAGTTGTAACACTGATGGAAAATAAAAAACATTTAACCAAACAAGGACTAGATGAAATAAAAAAAATCCGTAATGCAATGAATACAAATAGATAGAGCTTGCGTAGTCCCCCTTCGGCGGAGAAGTCTCTTCGTGTATTCCATATCCCTTTGGTTAGACGAAGTCTCAGCGAGCTAAGGAATCAGCAAGCTCCGAATATTAATTATAAGCACACACGCACTAAATTCATATGTTAAAATTATAGGTAAGAGAAATTTGATTTAAACGTATCAAGAAAAATATAGTATTTTTGAATGTGGTTTTCATAGTTTCCTTGGTCAAAATAGAACTCAATTCGGTGTTAAATTCTTCATATTTGCATTAGTTTATCTTCTTCTAGATTTAGAAATATTAGTAATATATCCATATGGTATAAGCGTTTATGAAAATGGTATTTATGGATTAATAGTAGTGCTAATTTTTATTGGTATAATTACAGCAGGATTTGTATTTGAATTAGGTAAAAATGCATTGAAAATAGATAGTAGACAATCCAATAATTATTTTTATAAATCAAAAAAATTTATTAATATGTTTACTGAACATAAGTAGTATTCCAGTAGACGGCTATCCGACCGAGCTTGCGAGCTTGCCCCTTCGTGAAACGAGTAGTCCTCCTTAGCCTGCGTACCCGAGACTTCGTCTGTATTTCATATCCCTTACGGGATCAGAAATTAGACGAAGTGGGTCCGCCTGGGATA
>NW_017607573.1:16054-16619 GCF_000303195.2 Fusarium pseudograminearum CS3096 | reverse complement strand
ACACTTCGTTAGGGGACTATTAAAAAGTATAAAAGTATGAAAGCGTGAACGGGGTATAGGCGAAGCCTCGAACTTTGTTCCAGGCGCAAGCTTCGCTAGAGAAAAAAAAAATACCCACACGCACACTTGTTAAACTATTACATATACTAACCTCCACCCTAATAGCCTCCTTAATATATTAATTTGTGAAGTTTAATAGTGAGTGCGATCGATATCACCTACATTTCATTAGGGAATCAGGAGGCTCGAGCCCCGGGGGGGGCAACTCGATATAAACTTCTAACAGGACGATAGTAGCTTCGCTAGGGAAAAATAATAAGAGTAGTAGGCATATTTCTCCGAAATCATGAGTCCGAAGGACTACTACTGCCTATTCTTATTTTTTTTTACGAGTATTTCCTCCGAAGGATGGAAATCGCGCCGAAGGGGGTCGCTATTTAAGGATACTTAATAGTCCGGTCCATTAAGAGTTATTTTAAAAATAAACTAAAACCTTTTACTATGTATATCAATAGACCCCGATGTTAGATTTAGTAACCATTATGGTTGAAGCCTCAAAGCTTAT
>NW_017607573.1:14453-15954 GCF_000303195.2 Fusarium pseudograminearum CS3096 | reverse complement strand
AGCTTATTGGAGCCGGTTTAGCAACTATAGGTCTAGCGGGGGCTGGAGTAGGAATAGGTGTAGTGTTTGGGTGTCTAATTATAGGTGTGGCTAGAAATCCTTCTTTAAAAAATCAATTATTTTCATACTCTATATTAGGGTTTGCTTTCTCAGAAGCAACTGCGTAGAGGCAAATAGCGCAGTATAAAGAGGGTGAATTGCAAAGAGGACATAATATTTATTATGTAAATTTGCAGCGAAGTTTAATATAATACAATAATATATATTAAAACCGTTCAACGACTAGTAGATGAGTAAAGTATTAACAATAATTCTACGATCAGCGCCCTCATATTTTATATTATAAAATATAAGACATAGTCTAGATAAGAGAGAAATCTCTTAATATTTAAAGTATATATGGCTTTTTATTTAATCTTAAAATTCAATTTTATATGTAGAAAAATCTCGACTAAAATTAATAACACCACATTTAATTCGCCAAGTAGTCAAAATCCTATTAAAACGTATTATGACCCTTTAAATGAAAGAGAAATAATACGTAAAGATAATAATGGGAAAATCGGGGTATATGTTTGACAAAATAAAATCAATAACAAAATGTATGTAGGTAGTGGTGATCCTTTATATTTAAGATTAAGTGATTATTATCAACTTTGATATCTTAAACATAAAGATAATCTTTATATAGTTAGATCTCTAAATAAGTATTCTATGAGTAGTTTTATATTACATATTATGGAGTATAGTGATTCAGATAATGTTATTAAATGTGAACAAAAATGAATCGATATTTTAAAACCTGAATATAATTTAACACCTTTAGCGGGTAGTACTAAAGGATTTAAACATAGTTTAGAGGCTAAAGATAAAATGAGAATAGCTGCTACAGGTAGAAAGCATACAGATGAAGTTAAAGATCTTATGAGTAAAAATCGTCAAGGTTTAAACAATAGTTTTTATAATAAAACACATACACCCGAGACTATAGAGAAATTAAGAAATATAGCTCAAAATAGAACTCATCTTCCTGTTAAAGGGTTAGATGTAGAAATAACAGATATTGAAACTAAAATTACTACTACTTATAGTAGTGTAAGAGAAGCAGCTAGTTACTTAAACTCGGATATTAAAACATTATTAAGAAGAGAAAAATCTCAGTTAATAAAAGGTACCAATAAGCCATATAAAAATAAATATATTATTACCATAATAAGAGGTAATAATTAAAAAAAAAGTATTTGCTTTAATGATGGCTTTATTATTATTATATGTTGTATAATAATATTTTTATAGCGGAGCGTGTGTATTTTTTTCGAGCTTACTAGTACTAATACCCTAATTCCCTAACGAAGTGTATCCCTACACTTCGTTAGGGAATAGGATACACTTCGTTAGGAATACACAAATTCAGAAGGCTAAAGAGGAAAAAAAAATTTTTTAGTCTTAGCTAGCTTGGACTAATTATTTTACCCCTTCCCCCCTAGATCGGAAGAGCACA
>NW_017607573.1:13124-14353 GCF_000303195.2 Fusarium pseudograminearum CS3096 | reverse complement strand
GGGGGGGGGGGGGGGGGGGGGGGTGAGCTCTCGTTCACGAGAGCTTACTCCTTCCCCTCTTAGGGTTTTATATTTCTAGCTATAGCGAGGAGCTTCGTTCCTCGCTATAGCTATATAAAGCTAAAAGCTAAAGCTAGCTATATAACAGGCGGCAATTCTATTATACTTATACTACAGCAACTGCTGTACCTTTGCATGGCTGGCTGTATATAGCCAGCAGCTGCTATATAACTAATTACAAGTATTGCTTATATAAGCAGCAGGTCGGCTATAAGCTGTATATATAGACATATAATTAGAAATTTTATATTAAAAATTTATATATGAAACATTTATTTAATACATTTATTAATTTTGATGCACCTATGCCTTGAGGTATATATTTCCAAGACAGTGCGACACCTCAAATGGAGGGATTAGTGGAACTTCATGATAATATCATGTACTATTTAGTTTTAATTTTATTTGCTGTAGGATGAATATTATTTTCTATAATGAAAAATTTTGCATCAACTAAAACACAAATATCACATAAATACTTAAATCACGGTACATTGATCGAATTAATATGAACTATCACTCCTGCAGTTATATTAATATTAATAGCTTTCCCTTCTTTCAAATTATTATATTTAATGGATGAAGTTAATGACCCTTCTATGACTATTTTAGCTGAGGGGCACCAATGATATTGATCATATCAGTACCCAGATTTCATAGATTCAAATGAAGAATTTATAGAATTTGATTCTTATATAGTACCAGATTCTGATTTAGAAGATGGAGGATTAAGAATGTTAGAGGTTGATAACAGAGTAATAGTTCCTGAATTAACACATATAAGATTTGTAATAACATCTGGTGATGTTATTCATAATAAATAGTAATGATTATCTATTTAGAGTGAAAAAGAGCCAAACTCCGGGGAAGCCCTAAAGCTTTAGTAACCAAAGCAACAAGGAAACTTGTTGACTGGCTTGATTAATGACTCAAGGTATGGTAATATCACTAAAGATGAAGGTATGATTAGATTTATACTTGAAATGGGTAATCGCGGATCTAAATCAGTAATTTATGATATAGTAATATGGGTAGCTTTTTACAGGGGATTACGCCATGGGCGTAATACACCGTAGGAGTATCTACATAATATTATAGCTTATACAGGGTTACTGTAAAAGAGCAACGAGTAGACGGTTCTTCAGTATCTATACTGTAAGGTGTACTCT
>NW_017607573.1:9470-13024 GCF_000303195.2 Fusarium pseudograminearum CS3096 | reverse complement strand
TCTTGGGAGAACTAAGTAACCCAAGATTAAAGTTACCACTTAACTGTCCTACACTGCATAAGCTAAGTGATAACCCCTGTATGTTTCGTGGTGCGAAATTAAACTACTATATTAATTATTTTATAGTTGGGGTTTTCTTTATTCTTTATATGATTTTCTTTTCAAAGGCTAAATCTTTCATTGTTCATCTCATGTTCAAGCTTGCTTATTATAATAGCAAGTATGTAAGCTATAAATTAACTCAGATTATTTCTATTTTCTTAGGTCAATATATGAGCTATATTTCTGTAGCTGAATACGATAAAGGTAGATCTCCAGCTTATGCTGGTACGAGAGCACCTTTTAATATTAATTTAAGTAGCCAAGTTAAATTCTATAGTACAACACCTAATAAAACGACTTACAAAGATTCTAAAGATATTACTGCAGATGTATTAAATAAACTACTAAAAAATCAGAAAGTTTGTATAACAGAAGCTGAGTTATCTAGGCTTAAAGCTATACCTGGTGTTAGATTTGATTTACCTTTAAATGAACAAACTATTAGTGCTTTTGAAAGTTTAGTAGGTAAACCTAACACCAGAGGTATAAAAGCAGGTGTTTATATATTTACACACATTGCGTCAGGTGCTAAGTATGTAGGTTCTAGTAACAGTCTATCTAGAAGACTAGACCAATATTTCTCTTCTAAGCATTTTAACCAGAAAAATTCAGGTTTACTTCTACCTTTAATTAAAAAAGAAGGTTTTGAGGCGTTTAGATTAGAAGTTATGGTTATGCCGGATAATATAGGCTTAGAATTCAATACATCAAATAATTTAAATTTTAATTTTTCTTACTTATTTTTAGAGCAGTACTACTTATTACAGGATAAATTTAATCTTAATACCCAAAGAATAGTTAATTTTAGGGTTGATCAAGGTAAGACTGTGTATCTTTATAGCTTAGATGGTAAAATTTTATATTATTGCGGTTATTCTTTAAATGAAATTAAAGGTGTTTTAGGAATACATTTTGTTACTTGCACTAATTGTATAAAAACTGGTGAGAGTTATTTAGGTTTTTTTAGAATATCAACCGATCGTTTAGTTGGCTCAGAGAAAACCAAACTGAGTTTACAAGAATTGTTGAATTTAATAGAGATGAAAAAGAAAGAAGCGCTAGAGAAAAGTTCCAGATCTAAATTTAGTAAAGCTGTAGTTATTCGAAAGGAAGATGAGGAAAAAACACTTGAATTCCCTAGTATAACTTTGACTATTAAGTATCTAAACAGCATAGGTATATCTGCAGATAGAAATCAGTTAGCTAAACATTTAGATACTAATAAATCATATAAAGGATATATTTTTTCAAAAGCTTAAATGTAGGAGTTTTAAAACTTAATAATTTAAGTGTTCGTCTTTTGCTTGTCCATCTTTAGGTATAAAATGTGATGCTTACCCAGGTAGATTAAACCAAGTATCAGTTTTCATAAATAGAGAAGGAGTATTCTATGGTCTTTAATACATGGCCAAAACTGTAGTGAACCTATGGTTATAAATCATCAAATTGCGGGAACACCCTAAAGAAATCTTAACCAAGTAAGTATGGTAACATAACTTATGGCACAGGTAATGACTCGTGGTACGGTAAAATCAAGATTTATTATTCAATGGGCAATCCGCAGCCAAGTACCAATTGTAGAAGTAAGCTTTTATTTGGTATGCAGTTCATCGACTAGATGGTGGTTGGTATTATTAGTATTAATAATGCTTAAGATATAGTCAGACCCTACCCGAAAGGGTACAGAAAAGTATGAGTCTTTTACCGTATTTTTTGTTAATTAGATATAATAGAGGTTATTATATTTAGGGACCCTACAATAGTTTGCTAAACTTATTTTTAATGTAAGCGCTTAAAGGTGATATAAATCACTTATTTTCCCTAAACTGTTGTAACATTGCATGGTACAACTAGTAGAAGTGTTTTTAATAATCACTTGTTATCTGATAAGCGTATAGGACTAAGTACTATAGCAGCTTTACCTTTAACAAGACATTTTAGTTCAATCAGATCTTTAGTCAATAATTCTGAAGCTTTAGCTTCAGATCATATTAATAGTGGAAAACCTACTACTTTATCCGTAATTAATAAAGTATTACTCAATCAAAATTTAGTAGTTACTGACTCTAAATTAAAAGAATTATTAAAAGTTGAAGGTGTAGAAATAGAACTTCCTATATCTACACCGAAGGGTAAGGAGCTTTTAGCTGAATTAACAGGTAAATCTAAGTATAAAGGTTTCTCTGGTGTATATATGTTTATACATAAAAATACAGGTGATAAATATGTAGGTTCATCCAACCTACTAAGACGTAGAATGGACTACTATTTTAACGGAGATTATCCTTTAGCAGGTAAATTTTTACCTTTACTATATAAAGAAGGACTAGAAGCTTTTAAATTAAGAATATTTAAGTTAGATAGTAATAAATTTAGCAGTCAAGACGCTTTAATATTAGAACAATTTTATTTATTAGATAAAGAATTTAACCTAAATACATTAAGAGTTGTTAACGCTGGATCTTCAAAAGGTGATCCTGTATATGTTTATGATCTAACTTGCAGTATTCTTTATTATCACGCTAAATCTAGAATTGAATTAAAAAGAGTATTAAATATACACACTGAAACTAGTAAAAAGTATGTAGATTCTAAATTACCTTATCTTAATAAGTTCTTATTATTAAGCTATCCTATACCTACAGCTTTAACTAGCGATATTTCTTTAGAAGAATTATTAGGTATAATGCAAGATGAAAGAAAAGATACTTATAAGTTAGGTACTCGTACAAGTATTCCAGTAGAATTAGAGATTAAAGAAGGAAATACATTTGTGAGCGAAGCTTCCAAAGGTCATACTTTAAAATTTGATTCTTTAACTTCTTGTATGGAATATTTAAGAGGATTAGGATTAATAATTAAAAGAGACACTCTAACTAAATACATAAAAATTGAAAAAGTGTTTCATAATTTCTTATGTAAATACTCTGATAAAACTTTACCTAAAAACTTTGACGAAATAGGATTAATAATTGATGAATATAAAAAGTTAAAAGTAGATACAGATTCATTAATAATTAATAGAAAAAATAAACCTATATTAGTTAAAGGAGGCGCGAAGCTCCATATGGATAAAGAATTTGACAGTATAACTGAGGCAATTAAACACTTTGATAATTTAAACATAAAATTAGATAGCAAAACTTTATATCTTCGTTTAAAAGACGGAAAAATATATAAAGATTATTATTTTACTTATAAATAATGATAAGTTCAATATAATCTTTACTAACATTAAAAAATTAGTAGGGAATCGCAATGTTCAGAAATATGTGGAATTCTTCACAGTTCAATGCCTATAGTTATAGAATCTGTAAATATAGATAAATTTGTGCATTGACTATATTCAGTTTAATAGTGCGAGTGTCGCAAACGGCGAACTAGGATTGCCCTATTCCCTATTCCCGGCTACGCCGGGAATAAGCAAGCTCTAAAATAAAGTTCTTTATTTT
>NW_017607573.1:6316-9370 GCF_000303195.2 Fusarium pseudograminearum CS3096 | reverse complement strand
AGAGAATACGTGGCCCCTTCTTTATTTTTTTTTTTATTTATCGCTAGCTGAAGCTTCTCTGCTCCTACGGAGAGCTTGCTTATTCGTGAAACGAATATTCGGAGAAAATTAGCCAGCGACCCCGTGCTTAAATTTGGAGGAGCTAGCCGATTTCTTCAAAACCGGCAAGCTAGCGCTACTTATTAAAAAAAGGGATATTAGTTTAATGGTAGAACAAGATGGTACGGTCATCTTGATTGTAGTTCAAGTCTACAATATCCTTAGTATAGTTATAGGTAATTTGGAGGCGCATATTTAAGTGTAGCATATTCCCGAGCTCGCTAGTGCTAATTTCGAAGAAATATGCACTACTCCCTATTCGAGGGGTATTTTTTTTTTCTTCGATATAGGCGCAAGCGACCCCTTACTCGGGGAAAAAAATCGCGCAAGCATATCCATATCCCTCCGGTTAGACGAAGTCTCAGCAGGCTAAGGGTAGCGCTAACTCTAGCAATAAAAAAAAATAAATAGAGAGCTTGCTATGAAATACACCACGCTACTTATTTTAAATCAAAAGGATATTAGTTTAATGGTAAAACTAGATGTTTCGGCCATCTTGATGGCAGTTCAAGTCTGCAATATCCTTAGTACAATTATAGGTAATTTTGTTTATCAATAGTTATACTTATAATTATGGGTTTGCTATACATAGCTTGCGTATATATACTAGCTTACTATAGTGAGGCTAATAAAGGCGGGCGAGCAAAGGTGCGGCTGATTAGGGGGGGGGGGGAGGCTAGCCATATTTCTTCGAATATTCGTTTCACGAATCAGCCAGCTCGCCTAGAACGAAGTCCCTTGAAAAAAAAATAGGTTTTTTTTACTATCCGCCCCCTGCTACTCGCACGCAGACTAGGTAAAGATCATAATTATAGGTGGGGCGGCTGCTTTATAGTAAGCTAGCCCACCACCGAACAATTAGTAGTTTTAGATAAAATATGAATTTAACTTTAGTACTTTTTTTAATAGGAATCTTAGGGTTTGTATTTAATAGAAAAAATATAATATTAATGCTTATTTCTATAGAAATAATGCTATTATCTATAACATTCTTAATATTGGTAAGTTCTGTTAATATCGATGATATAATAGGACAAACGTATGCCATTTACATTATTGTTGTTGCTGGTGCAGAATCTGCTATCGGTTTAGCTATTTTAGTAGCTTTTTATAGACTTTCGTCTCTTAAATTTAACCATCTATCCTTTAGTTATGCAAAAGCCAGTAAATTACCTGCTGTAAACTTAATAAAATGGCTAGCGCAGCCAGCAGCTCCATCTGTAGGAATAAGAAATTATTCTACAGTATGTTCTTCTAATTGTAAAAATAATTCAATTGACCCTTGATTCATTACTGGGCTTTTTGATGCTGAAAGTTCTTTTGTAGTTACTATTTTAAAAAATCCTAGATACAAAACAGGATGAAATGTTCAAGCAAGATGAGGCTTCGCCTACCAAATAAAAATGCATGAAAGAGATAGAGATTTAATGACTCAAATTCAAAAATTCTTTGGAGGTATAGGGTATATATCAAACCCTAATAAAAATACTACTGTAGAATTTAGAGTTAGTACTATGAACGATCTAGTTAATGTAATTATACCTCATTTTGATAAAGAGCTAGCGCCACCACTGTTAACTAAAAAATACTCTGACTATGTGTTATTTAAAAATATTCTTAAATTAATGTTAGAAAAAAACCATAGTACTTTAGAGGGAATACAAAAAATAGTTAATATTAAAGCATCTATGAGTTTAGGTTTATCTGATGTACTGAAAGGTGCTTTCCCTGAAACTATGCCAATAGTAAAAGAGGGGGCGAATTATATCAAGGATATCCCTCAAGAATGAATGGCTGGGTTTTCAACAGGAGGTGCGTAGCTCCAAATTTCTTTATTACTATTCAAAATTCTAAAACTAAGAGTGGTATAGCTGCCTCATTACGTTTTTCTATAGCTCAAGATTCTAGAGATTTATCTTTATTAGAAAGCTTTGAAAATTTCTTTGGTTGTGGGTATGTGGCTAAATATCAAAATCGTGCAGTTTGTGAATTTATCGTTACAAAAATTGATCATATAGTTAATAATATAATTCCTTTTTTTGATGAACATAGTATAAGAGGGTCAAAATATCCAGACTTCTTAAACTTTAAAAGTGCTGCTTTAATTATTAAAAATCCAGAGCATTTAATCCTACGGCAGCAGGCTAGAAGAAGGATTAAAACAAATTTTACAATTAAGAAATAAAACTACAGTGCAGGTTAATACTGAAACTAAAAATAATCATGGGCATTATTAGGGCCCCAGAGAAATTAGTACGCTCCGCTAAAAAAAGGTGGAGTGAACCTTCACCTAGTCTTTATATAAAGGCAAAATCTTCAAATTGCGGGAAACTCTTAAAGACAAATCTACCAAGTTAATACAGTAATGTAATTAATGGAACAGGTAATGACTCGTTGTAAGGTAAAAACGATTTGTATAAAGAAATGCAATAGATAATCCGCAGCCAAGTACCAAAACACTTATAATTACCGGTATGCAGTTCATCGACTAAATGGAGGTTGGTAAATAATTACTAGTCCTACGGACCAGCAAGCTCTAATTATTTGCTTAAGATATAGTCAGGCATAACTTAAAGGTTATGGAATATCCCCAGCCCACCTAAGGGAATTAAATTCCTATGGTAAAGGGGAGAAAACGAAGAGGAAGTATTGCGTATCTGGTCTGTATACCTGGAACGTTTAGAGATACGCATTATTTTATAATGTATATCTTAAGGGGTAGAATTTAAAGGTAAAACTTGATGACTATAATATCATAAAAGTTGTAGTTCAATTCTACAATACCTCTAGTCTAATTTAATTATTATACTAATAGAGCCATAAATTATGGTTCCCGAACAATTTGTTATATTAAATAAAAATATGAGTTTAACCTTATTACTTTTTTTAATAGGAATCTTAGGATTCGTATTTAATAGAAAAAATTTGATACTTATGCTTATTTCTATAGAAATA
>NW_017607573.1:0-6216 GCF_000303195.2 Fusarium pseudograminearum CS3096 | reverse complement strand
TGTGCTCTTCCGATCTTAATGCTATTATCTATAACATTCCTAATATTGGTAAGTTCTGTTAATATCGATGATATAATAGGACAAACGTATGCCATTTACATTATTGTCGTTGCCGGTGCAGAATCTGCGATCGGTTTAGCTATTCTAGTAGCTTTTTATAGATTAGCTTCACATTATGCTCCAGGTAGTATTAATAGAGCTTCAACTTCTAATATTCAATCACTCAACAGAGTTTCAGACTTAAGAAAGGTAAATTCTTATCCTTTCAAAGTTCCCGGTACTTTTATTAGAAATTACTCTACTACAAGAGTAATGAGCTTACATCCTTGATTTGTCACAGGTTTCACAGATGCTGAAGGTTGTTTTTGAATAGGTGTAAGAAATGATCCTAGAAATAAAACAGGATGATGTGTTCAAGCTTTTTTCCAGATTGCATTACATAAAAAAGATGTAGCACTCTTAAACAACATACAAAGTTATTTCGGTGGAATTGGTACTGTGGCTGTGAGAGGTGAGAGATGTTATTTTATAGTAAGTTCTTTAAAACAAATTATAAAAGTTATTATCCCTCACTTTGACGCTCATCCTTTAATCACAAATAAATTGGTAGATTATAGATTATGAAAATCTATTATTTCTATAATGGAAGCTAAAAGACATTTAACTGTGGAAGGGTTAAATGAAATAATAAGAATGAAATCATCCTTAAATTTAGGTTTATCTGATGAGATCCAGGACGCTTTTGCAGAAACTCTTTCTACTAATCCAAACCAAGAAAGGTCATGGAACCCTGCAGAATCTATACCACATGGAATGTGAATGGCTGGATTTACATCAGGGGAGGGCTCTTTCTTTGTTAATATATTCAAATCAACTCATCACAGGGTGGGATATCAGGTAAGATTAGGGTTTGAAATAGCTCAACATATTAGGGATGAATTAACTATGGCAACTTTTACTTCTTTCTTTAACTGCGGTATCATAAGTAGATACTCAGAAGATATGGTAAAGTATAGATGTACTAAATTTTCAGATCTAAACATCCTAATTATCCCTTTCTTTAAGGAATACTTACCGTTAGGTAATAAATTGTTAGACTTCGAAGATTTTGGTAAAGTTGCTTTATTATTAGAGAATAAAGCACATTTAACTGAAGAAGGTCTAAATAGTATCCGTAAAATAAAAGCGGTGGCGTGCCTCATGAATAGTTTACGTAAGTAGAAATTTGATATTTCATATCCCTACGGGATCAGAAATTAGCAAGCTACCACCGGAGAGTTTGCTATGAAGAGGTTCGCCCCCCACAGTAAGGGTCGGAGCCAACAAAGTTCCGACCCTTCCTGTTGGCTAACCTTATCACTAAACTCTTTAGGAAGGGTCTATTTCATATCCCTACGGGATCAGAAATTAGCAAGCTAGCCATTAAATAAATATTCCTTAGTTAATTTGAATAAGGTAAGGAATAAGTTAAGCTAATCCCACGGTGTTTTGTGAGTTAATGTAAGTTATTTGATTTGAATTATAGTAGTACTTGAGTTATTTATTAAGAGGTAGAAGCCTAAAATAATTAAACCAAATAGAATAAAACCTTGATCTAAAAAGGGGAAACGAACTTTCCTCTAGTCTTTGCTAATCCCAAAGGCGAAACCTTCAAATTGCGGGAAGCACCTAAAACTATTTCAACCAAACCATCATGGTAACATAGATGGTGGCACAGGTAATGACTCGTGGTATGGTAAAATCGAAATAGAAAACAGTTAACGAGCTAGCGCCATAAATAATTGTTTAAGGTTAATCTGCAGCCAAGCACCTTTTACAACATAAATAAACTTAAGGTGTGCAGTTCATCGACTAAACGTAGGTTGGTAAATAATATCCAGCAAGGGCCGGTTAATTAAAAGGAGATTTTTTTCGTAATAATCTATTTTTAACTAGGTTTTTATTTAAATGTAATCTTAAGATATATTATTAAATAAACTCTGAATTAATATTTCTCCGAAATCACGTGGGCTGGTGGACAAAGTTAGGTTCAGCAGCTGAAGTGGAATATTATTTGCTTAAGATATAGTCAACCGCTTAATATGCTTATTTATACATAAATATAAAAAAACATATTAAGTCTAGAAGAGGAAGTATTAGAATAGAATATAAATAATGTATTTAAGTATAATTATATTACCTTTATTAGGATCTATAGTGTCCGGTTTTTTTGGTAGAAAAGTCGGTGTTACAGGTAGCCGTATTTTAGGTTGTTTAAGTATAATGATAACAACAATATTAGCTATTATTAGCTTTTTCGAAGTAGGATTTAATAATAATCCGGTTTCAATTAATTTATTTAAATGATTAGATAACGAATCATTTAATATGGTATGAAACTTTCAATTTGATAGTTTAACAGTATCAATGTTAATACCTGTATTAATAATCAGTTCTTTAGTTCATTTTTATTCAATAGGATATATGAGCTCAGATCCTCACAATCAAAGATTCTTTAGTTATTTAAGTTTATTCACTTTTATGATGATAATACTAGTAACAGGTAATAATTATTTAGTTATGTTCGTAGGATGAGAAGGTGTAGGTGTTTGTTCATATCTATTAGTTAGTTTTTGATTCACTAGAATAGCGGCTAATCAAAGTTCTCTTTCAGCTTTCTTAACTAATAGAGTTGGAGATGCTTTCTTAATGATAGGTATGTTTATCTTATTATGAACTTTAGGAACTCTAGATTATAGTACTGTATTCTCATTAGCTCCTTATATAAATGAAAATATTACTACAATTATAGGAATATGTTTACTTATAGGTGCAATGGCTAAAAGTTCACAAGTAGGTTTACATATATGATTGCCCATGGCTATGGAGGGTTTGGTAACAGGGGCTCTCCTTAAATTTCACTATATGCGGGGACATCCGTTAACATTAAAGTCCACCAGTTACTTTGTAGCCATTGGAAAAATCTTTAATGTAGGACAATCCGCAGGAAACCTGTATAATATACAGGGATCCTCAGAGACTATACGTGAAACGATTAAAATAGATAATACATTTAAATGATGATTAATAGGATTTGCTGAAGGAGACGGTTATTTTGGTGTAGATAAGAAAGGTTATTTAACTTTTAAAGTTACACAATCTACTACAGATTGCCAAGTACTATTCTTTATAAAAAAAAGTCTAGGGTTTGGAAGTGTATCTTTACAAAGTAAATCAAGTAAGACTCATCAATATAGAGTTAGAGATAAAAATAATCTTATTAAGATTATAAATATATTTAACGGTAACCTTATAACTAAGGCTAAAATAGCTCAATTTAAATTATTTCTAGAAGCTTTTAATAATAAATATAATACTGATATTACATTCATAGAATGTAATAAAAAAGTTACTCTGGATAATGCTTGACTTTCAGGATTTACGGATGGTGAAGGCTGTTTTACAGCTTCAGCCTATTTAAGTAAAGCCACAAATAAACATATTGTAACGGTGAGATACGTTATATCTCAAAAAAACGATATAGAATTTAGTCAATACTTAGCTGAGTTAATAAACGGTTATATAACTTATATAAAGAGTTATGATGGGTATAATACCGTAGTTAACCACAGTAAGTTAAACATTATTCTAAATTATATTAAAAGTTACCCTTTGAAGACTAAGAAACATGTTTCTTACTTAAGATGATTGAAAGTTTATGAGCTAGTAAAAGATAAACATCATCATAATCCAGAGGGTATAGAAATTATTAAATCCTTAATAAAATTAATTAATAAATAAATGTATAAAATAATCGAAGATATAGTCCGAACAATGATGTAAATCATTGAGTATTCGTGTCGTATTTGTACATATTTGTATATAACATGAATCAACATATTTGCCTACTCCGGTATCTGCCTTAATACACGCAGCTACAATGGTTACAGCAGGAGTGTACTTATTAATACGTTCATCCCCTTTGATTGAATATAGTGCAGTGGTATTGGCAATATGTTTATGATTAGGTGCAACTACAACTGTGTTTAGCTCTCTTATTGGATTATTTCAACAAGATATAAAAAAAATTATAGCTTATTCTACCATGAGTCAATTAGGTATGATGGTAATAGCTATAGGTTTATCTTCTTATAATGTAGCAATATTTCATTTAATAAATCATGCCTTCTATAAAGGATTATTATTCTTAGGGGCAGGAGCAGTTATACACGCAGTAGTAGACAATCAAGATTTAAGAAAATACGGGGGATTAATATCTTTCCTACCTTTAACCTATTCTGTGATATTAATCGCTAGTCTTAGTTTAGTCGCTTTCCCTTTTATGACAGGATTTTATAGTAAAGATTTTATATTAGAATCTGCTTATGGTCAATATCATTTTAGTAGTATTGATGTATATGTTATAGCAGTAATAGGTGCTATATTTACTACATTATATTCAGTTAAAGTTATATACTTAACTTTCTTAACTAATCCTAATGGACCAGTTAATTATTATAGAAATGCTCATGAAAGTGATATATTTATCAGTTTACCTTTAGTGGTATTAGCGATATTCTCTATATATTTTGGATATATCACTAGAGATATTTTCATAGGATTAGGTTCAGGGTTCTTTGTAGACAATAGTATATTTATTCACCCTGTTCATGAAATAATGATTGACACTGAATTTGGTGTACCTACTATATTTAAATTAATTCCTTTTATCCTTACTGTATCTTTCTCTGCATTAGCAATAATATATTCTGAATTTATGCCAAATATAATATCGAACTTTAAATTATCTAATTTAGGATATTATATTTATGGTTTCTTCAATCAACGTTTCTTAGTTGAATTCTTTTATAATAAATATATTGTTAATTCAGTTTTAGAAATAGGAGGTCAAACTACAAAAGTTTTAGATAAAGGTAGTATTGAATCAATAGGTCCTTATGGGTTTGGTGTTATTTTAACTAAAGCTAGTAAAATAATTTCTAGCTTAAGTAACGGAGTTGTTACTAATTACGCTCTTTATATTTTAATAGGAATTTGCTTCTACTTATCTATTTTTACTTTTGTACAGGTAGTAGATGACGTAGTAAATTCTATTACAATAGCAAGCTTAGTAATTCTTATGTTACATAAAGATCGTTCTTTAATTTCTAACTAGGGCGCTTCTAATCCGAAGGTTATGTAGTAGTATTTTTTTCGAGCTTGCGCCTGGCATAGGTCGGCGCAATACTTATTCCCGCCGAAGGCGGGAATCAGCAGGCTCTAAAATTACTGCGCACTAGCCATCTCCGAAATAGATAGAGGGGACGAGCTATATTTCTTCGAAATCAGCCGTCCCTGCCTTAATTTATTAATTAAGGCGCTAGCTCGTAAGAAGAGCTTGCGGATTTTCGCGGCTCCTAACGAAGTGTACTATGAAATACTACACTTCGTTAGGAGAAAATATTAATATATTTCTTAACTAGGGCTATAACCTTTTTTTATAGATGAACCTAACCTGCACTACTAGACGAAGTCTCTTCCTAGAAAATACAGTCGGCCTTATTTCTGTGTTACGAGTAAGGGATAGTGCTGTAGTGCATATCTATATTCCCTCCGAAGGATGGAAATCGGGGAGGAGTAATATCCCTCCCTTCGGAGGGATCCGCAAGCTCTAAAATAAAGTTATTTATTTATTTTAGAGCTTGCTGATTCGTGAAACGAATCGCGCCGCGCCTGGATTAGCACTAGCACTAGCTCTTTTTTTACTCGCAATGCTGGCCCGCCTTTAAGCGTATATATTAAAGGTAAGCTATCTATATTAGGATAGGAGTGCATGTTTGCTTGCTTGCTTACGGTATAACGTATTGCAAGCAAGCATTAGTAGTATATTAAAGGGTTAATAACCCTAAATCTCATTAGCTTTAATAGGATAGCATAATTTTAGTTCGACTCTAAAATGAGAAAAAAAAAGGAGGGTATCTTTTTACCAATGATTATATTTCTCAGTAACGAGAGGTACGGGTAAAAAAACCGATGAGAAACTTACACGTTATGAGAGAAGACCTGTTGACGATATTTGTATGGATCTCGGATGGACCGGGTTGATACCTTTTTTTTGACCAAAATTTAGACTAGATATAGCACTTAGGAAAAAATATTCTTTATTATTACCAAAAGATTTTGACTTAAGCTCTCAACATTGAGAAGAGATCAACTTTTGGATTATATCAACTTAAT
>NW_017607849.1:0-852 GCF_000303195.2 Fusarium pseudograminearum CS3096 | reverse complement strand
TTATACTTTATAATTATATTCTTTATAAATTAAAATTAACTATAAATAATAATTAGATCTTTATATTTAGCTTTTTAATAGTTATATCTTTAAAATAAATATATTTTTAGCTTTAATTATTACTTAATAAAGTTATATACTTAATATATATTAATAGGTAATATATTATAGTCTATAAGTAAGGAATTAGCTATTTTTTTTATAAAATATAATTATAAAGGGAATTTATATAAATTTAAGTTAAAAAGAAATTAAATTATTATATCTTTTTCCTAATTAAATAGTTTCTATAAATTAAATATAAAATTACATTTTAATTAAATGCCTTATTAATAGTAATATAGCTTTATTTACTTAACTTAATAGATCTTAATAGTATATTAGGTATTTAATTTTAAGTTATTTTAAAAGGCTTAAAGGGTAAAAATAACTCTAGCTTTATCTAAAGGCTATAGTATTATAAATAGTTAAGAATTAACTAATTAAATAGTTAGGTATAAGGTTAAGGGATTTATATTATATTTACTTATCTATTATATTTACTTATTAAATATATTATACCTTATATTTTACTCTTTATTATAAAAAGTATATACTCTATATAATAAAGGTAATATCTATATAGTATCTCTATAGGTAAGACTTTAATTATTAAGTACTTACTATTATTATATATAAATACTACTTTATCTAATTATATAGCCTATCTCTTTAATATATCTCTAATATATATATATAGGTATTTCTCTAATATTTAATAAGTCTTTTTTATTTATCTATTTATCTATAGATAGTATATAGTAAAGAGTTAGCACTTAATTATTTACTCTTTTATTAAATCTTCTTAAAAAT
>NW_017607848.1:0-835 GCF_000303195.2 Fusarium pseudograminearum CS3096 | reverse complement strand
ATAATAAGTTATATATTAATATTAAGTAATATTAAATAATACTATATAATAATTACTAATTTAATAGTAGATTTAACTGTAAATTAATTAAATAAACAAAATATTATAATATTTTTATTAGCTTAATAAGTAAATTAAAAAAGCTATTTAAAAAGCTTTTTAGCTTAATAGACTTATCTCTTTAATAAGTCTTATTTTATTATAATATATTTTAAGTTCTTATAACTAATAAGAATTATAAAAAGGCTAATAATATATAGCTTTACTTTTTATATTTTTAAATAATTAATAATAATTAATATCTTTTTATTATAAATTAAATAAATAAATTTAATAAGAGATAATTATTATAGGATATATATAATTAAATAGATTTCTTTTTATATTTTATTTTAAAAAAAGACTTTATTTAATTATATATTTAAAATTATTAAATTCTATAAATATAAATTATTAAAGGTCTTAATTAATTAATATAAAGGCTTTAATAAATCTTTATTTAAGTTTTTAAAATATTATATTTTTATTATTAATTTAAATAAAAATAATACCTTTTTTAATAAGCTTAATAAATAATATAATTATAATTAAAATATTAAAAATAAGTATTTAATTATAATTTATAAAACTTAAAAAACTTTAAACTCTTTTAAGTATAAAAAAAGCTATTTATTTTTAAATAGCTTATTATTTTTTAAAACTATAAGTAATAACTTTTTTAGCTTTTATAATAAATCTTAAGTATTTTATTTCTTTAATTATAAATTTATATTTCTTTAAATCTAAATATAGACTTATATTAAAAAAAGATTATAATATATTTTTTACTTTTACT
>NW_017607847.1:0-2057 GCF_000303195.2 Fusarium pseudograminearum CS3096 | reverse complement strand
ATTATTTTATTATAATATATATAAATAATATATTAATTTACTTATTAAGAACTTTTAAAGACTATATAGTAAAAATAAAAGAGGTATTATAATCCCTTTTTAATATAAGCTTATATTTAAATTTAAAGAAATATAAATTTATAATTAAAAAAATAAAATACTTAAGATTTATTATAAAGGCTAAAAGAGCTATTACTTATAATTTAAAAAAGTAATAAGCTATTTAAAAATAAATAGCTTTTTTAATAATTAAAGAGGTCTAAAGTTTTTTAAGCTTTATAAATTACTATTAAATATTTATTTTAAACTTTTTAACTATAATTATACTATTTATTAAGTTTATTAAGAAAAATACCCTTTTTATTTAAATTAGTAATTAAAAAGTAATATTTTAAGAATTTAAATAGAGATTTATTAAGGCTTTTATATTAATTAGTTAAAACCTTTAATAACTTATATTTATAAAGCTTAATAGTTTTAAATATATAATTAAAGGAGTTTTCTTTTAAAAGAATAAATAAAAAGAGATCTATTTAATTATATATATCTTATAGTAATTATTCTTTATTAAGTTTAATTATTTAATTTATAATAAAGAGATATTAGCTATTATCTATTACTTAAAGATATAAAAGGTAAAACTATATAATATTAGCCTTTTTATAATTCTTATTAATTATAAGAACTTAAAATATTTTATAATAAAATAAGACTTATTAAAGAGATAAATTTATTAAATTAAAAAGCTTTTTAAATACCTTTTTTAATTTACTTATTAAATTAATAAAGATATTATAATACTTAATATATTTAATTAATATAAATAAGATTAGCTTAATAAGCTAATAAATAATTATATCTAAAGATATAAATATTAAGTATTAATAATATATATTAATAGAGAAGTATTAAAAGAAGAAATTTTAAAAGAACTTACTATAAGATTTAAAGTAATAAGCTTAAGACTAAATAAAATATTAAATAAAGCTTTAAATAAAAGACTTATAATAATAGAATTAAAAAGTTAAAATAATCTATTAACTATTAAAATAAATCTTTAAGTTACCTTTTTAAAAGACTTTAATTTATAATAGTTATAAAGTAAAATAATTAAAATTAATAAGATTTATAAGTATATATATATAATAATAAAGTAATAAGCTTATTATTTTCTTATAAAGCTAAAGCTATAAATTTAAATTATAAAATATAAGATTAATAAAAAATAATATTTATATTATAAAGACTAATTATAGATATTAGAAAATAATAAAAATAATACTAAAAGCATTAAAAATAAGCTATAAACTTATATTATATAAAAAGAATATAACTCTTTACTTAAAGGCTACTTAAGATAAAATATAATATAAACTTAAATATAAAGATATTAATATTAGCTAGAGTTTATATAGCTATATTATTACTTTATTAAGAACTATAATACCTATAGTAAAAATTACCTTTAATAAAAAGTAAAATTTAAGCTATTAAAACTATTATTAATCTTATAAAGACTATATAGTAAACTTATAATAGACTTTATTACTTTACTTTTAATCTTAAGAGAATAAAAAAATATATATATTTAAGTTATTAAAGATAAATTAATAAAAATAATTACCCTTAAAGTAATATTAAATATTTTAGCTAAAGTATATATATAGTAATTTCTTAGCTATTATTTTAGGTATTATAATATATTAATTACTATTATAAGTAATTATAAATCTAATTAAATAAAAGAATTTTAAATTATTTTCTATAAGCTTATAAGTATTAAATAGTAACTTAATATTATATATTACCTTTAAATAAATAGAGGCCTTAAGAGACTAAATTAGGAAATTTAAGCTATTTTATATATCTATATTAATTATACTTAAAATAATTAAGTTAATCTTTTATTAATAATATAATTAGTATTAAATAGCTATAAATATATTATAATAAGAATAAGTCTATTCTTTATAATATATAAATACTATATATCTTTATTTCTAATAGATAAAAATATTATATTTATATTAAAATATTATAAAGAGTTTAATACTTAA
>NW_017607846.1:0-3185 GCF_000303195.2 Fusarium pseudograminearum CS3096 | reverse complement strand
TTACTTATAATATAAAAAGCTAATTAAAAATAGCTATATTAAGATATTATATTATATAGATTTTAATATTATAAATAATTAAAAAAGATAATTAAATATTTTATATTTAAATCTTAATTAAAAGATTAAATAAATAAATAAAAAAAATTATTTTTTAAATTAATATAGAGAAAAAAGTATACTTATTAAATAATAAATCTTATAATACTTATAAAAATAATTAAATAGTTTAAGCTATATTAAGTTTAATAAATATTAATTAATAGGCCTTTTAATTATAGCTAACTATAAGGTATTATAGTTAATAGTTAATAAATTAATAAGATAATTATTATTAATTTAAATTATAAGTCTTTAAGAAGTTTAAAGCTAAAGTAAAAGCTTATATTTAATATTAAATTAATTATATAATAAATTATATATTAATATTAAGTAATATTAAATACTACTATATAATAGTTAGTAATTTAATAGTAGATTTAACTATAAATAGGCTTTTTTATATTAATAAGTTATCCTTTTAAGTAAATAAAAGTAATATATATAATACTAATAATATACTATAGGTATACTATTAGTAAATAAAAGAAAGATAATTTATTATTAATATAACTAAACTTAAATCTTTAAGGGTATTAAGTCTAATTAAGCTAGGTTAAGATATCTCTATATTTAACTTATTATATCTTCTATAGTAAATTATATATTAAATATTAGGCTTAAAAAAAGCTTTTTATTAACTTTAATAGACTAAATATAAATTTCTTTATTTCTTATTACTTTATATCTATTTTATATCTATTCTATTAAGATAATTAAATAAATTTTATATTATTAAGTAGCTTTAATTTATAAGTTAAATTACTAATTATTTAATAAATCTTATAAAGATTACTTTACTATTAAGACTTTTTTTTTACTAATCTATTAAATAAATAATAGCTATTATATAGTTATAAATATAAATAATTATTTTTCTTTAAAATAATAAGCTAATACTTATTATTAATTTATTATTATTACCTCTTTTTTAAGTAATTAATAACTAATTAATCTATTAAATTATATTAAAAGTAATAATATTATCTTTAATTAATAGGCTTTTTACTTTAATTATAATAAGTTTAATTCTTATTTATAGCTTAATTAACTCTTATTATAACTATATTATTAGCACTATCTTTTTATAGCTTTTTAATAATATAATTATAATTTTAATAATTATTTAAAAACTTTATCTTTTTATAGATAAAATTATCTTTTTTATATATTTAATTTAATTTTTAAGTAATAATTTATATTTTATTTAACTATTAAGCTATATTATTTATAAAGAGGTTAATAATAATTAGCTATTTAATTAAAGGTTTATTTAAAGTATTTTATAAGAATATAATCTTAAGAGAGTTATCTTATAAGTTCTTTTTTATATTAATTATAATACTTTTAAATTAAAAAAAAAGAAGTTATAAATAATTTATTTTTACTTTAATATAGAGTTAATAGCTTAGCTATAGTTTAACCTTTTAAATTTAAATTTAAATTAATTTAATTAAAATATCTTATAAACTCTTTTAAGTTATAATTATAAAGACCTCTTTAAGTATAAAATATCTATATTATCTATTATAATTTAATATTTAAATATTAATTAATTAAGTATTATATATTTTAATTATTAATAAAAAAAACCTAATTAATTATAAGCTTATATTTTATTTACTATATTTATATAATATACTTATTATACTTTTTAAAATATTTCTATAGAAAAGGTAATAATTTTTAATATATTTATAGCTTAATAAGAGGATCTATTAAAAGTTTTTAAGAAATTAAAGTAAAATTAAAGTAAATTAAAATTAAAATAGTAATATATAAGTTATTAACTTAGTTAATTAAGGGTTATAGGAGGAAGAATTTACTGCTATATATACAGTCTAGCGGAATCTTCTTTATTACCTATATAATAGAGTTTATTATACTAGGTAATTACTTACTATATATATACTCTTATTAAGAAAGTATATAATTATTAGGAAAACCTTAATATAAATATTTAAGTTTTTAATTTAAATAGATCCTTTATTAATAATCTTAAGGAAATTAAAGAGGCTAAGGCTTTTAGCTTATAGATTTAAAAAATAAAAAAAATAAGTTATTAATTTAATTATTTATTTTTTAAATTTATTTTTATAAGGTATTTAATTTATTATTTAATTATCTTAATAGGTTATTTTATATTTTTAGAAATATATTTTAAATAGCCTATAAAAAGTTTATTTAATTTCTTATTCTTTATAGTAGTTTTATTATTACTATATAATAAGGTTTCTTAAAATAGGTAGAGTTTTAAATAATATAAAGGGTTAAGTCTTAATAGGTTATTATATAAAAGAGAGGCTTTATATTAAGCTATTTAAAATTAAAAAGAAAAAGAAAAAAGAGATTTAAAGTTTTAATAAAGTTACTATAAGAAAAGTTAATTAATTATATATATATAGATTACTAATAAGAGCTTATTTAAGAGATAAGCTAGATTTAGTCTAGCTATAATAGCTAGTACTTACTATAGTATAAAATAGATCTAAAAATATAGCCTAGCTATTAATAATAATAAAAAATAAGCTTATAGCTATAATAATATTTTAATAGCTATTTAAAGCTAATTATGTTATAAGTAAAAGATTTAATTAATTATCTTAAAAGTAATTAATATAAATATAAAGTATTACTTAAATTTCTTAAATTTCTTAATTTAACCTTTTAATTCCCTTATCTATTTAAAGGTAATAAATAATATTAAATTACTATTTAATTTTAATAAGTCTATAAAAGGCTAATTAAAACTCTTTTATCTAATTAGACTTATAATTACTTATAATAGAGATTAATATACTATAATATCTATAATAATAGCTAAGAAATTACTATATATATACTTTAATTAATATATTTAATATAGCTTTAAGGGTTATTATTTTTATTAATTTATCTTTAATTACTTAAATATATATATTCTTATTATTTCTTAATAGTAATAATTTAATAATAAAGTCTATAAAGATCTTATTATAAGGTTATTATAAGATAAATAATAGCTTTAATAATTTAAATTTAACTTTTTATTATAAATAGCTTTTTTTATAAATATTATAAATTTTAATAAAATAATAATATAACTA
>NW_017607845.1:0-3954 GCF_000303195.2 Fusarium pseudograminearum CS3096 | reverse complement strand
TAATTAATCTTAAGTATAATATTCTTATAATACTAGATTAATATATTATTACTTAATAAAGCTAATTAGGTCTTCCTATTTAAGTTTAACTTTTTTAAGTTTAGTAATATAATACTACTATTTAATCTGCCTTTCTAACTTAAGTCTAAATAATAACTACTTAATCCTCTATTAAATTATATTAATAAATTAAAGACTATTTACTACCTTAATAGCCTTTATTTAGTTATCTATCTAAATAGAAGTAATATTTTTATTTAATACTTTATAGTTATAATTTAAGGATCTCTTATATTCTTTATATAAAGCTATTATTAAATATTCTATTAACTATATAATTAATATTTAATATATTTTAGCTTATTTAGCTAACTATTTAATAAATAAAAATATCTATTTATTATTTTATTCTATAAGGGACTTTATTATTATTATAAATAAATTTAAAGCTTTATTACTATTATATTTAATTAACCTAAATATAAATTAAATACTTTAATTATTATAATCTCTTATTTAAAAATAGTTATTATATCCCTATAGACTATTTATATATCCTTTAGGACTATTTTATTAAATGCTTAATAGAGGTTCTTATATAATTACCTTTTAATCTATTTTTAAATAAAAGAGATTCTCTTATATTTCTTTAATTAAATAACTTATAGCTAAATAAATACTATAATTATCTTATTAAAGGGATTATAGTTTATCTATAATAGGTTTATATAATATATCCTTTTCTATAAGGTATTACTATTTAATTAGATTATCTTTAATAAGAATCCCTTATTATTATACTATTTTAATTATATTAATTTCTTAGGTATAAAAATTAAAAAATTATAAGTTAATAAGGTTAAGTTAAGGTAATTAAATAATAAGTAAATCTAATTATATTATTAAACTTTAACTTAAGGAATTTAACTTTAAATCCCTTAATCTATCTTTTTATATATTAAATTACCTAAAGATCTCCTAAAGACCTATTACTAATTAGTTATATCTAAATACCTCCTTAATACTCTTATAGGTTTTCTATAAGAGATAAGGTCTAATTAAAACTTACTAATATTAAATTAATATAACCTTTTAAAAAGCTTAATTAATAATAATATAAATATATAATTACTTAAGTAATTAGTAGCTATATAGTTAAGCTTAATATTCCTAATAAGATATACTTATAATTTTATATTAACCTCTTAAAGAAGGCAGCTAGTAACCCTTTATTTAAATAGATTAATAATAATATTTAACCTCTAGTAATTCTAATAAATAGTAAAGATAAATAAGCTATTAAATATATTAAATGCATTAAATAGTAAAACTAAAGCTATAGGTAAGTTTATTAATGCCTTATTAAGTAGAAAGGGTATAAAGCGCTTATATAAAAACCTATTAATTATATAAAAAAAATAGTAGCCCTAAAGGTATTTAAGACTTAATATAGTCTAATTATAAAGAATAATAGTCCTTTAGAGTAGTTTATTATAATACTATAAAGATATTAAGGCTAATCTTAATATACTTAAGTAATATAGTCTTTTTAAGTAAAACTATAGAGAAGTATAAGTTACTATAAGTTTATATATAAGAATAATTTAAATTAGCTTCTTTATTAAATAGCCTAATTAGATATAATAAATAAGTAACTAATAAAGATAAATTAAGGTATAATAGTTAGAACCTTAAATAATAAATAAAGGATTAAATTAGCTATTTTTAAAGTAGAACTCTTATATTAATAGTATATAAGTAATTTAATTTAATCTTATTAATAAAAAATTAAGATATTTAAATACTTCTATTAAGCTATAAGTCTATTAGTCTTTATTATTATTATTATTATTATTAATACCTTAACTATTATTATTAGTATTTTTATTATTAGTATTAGTATTATTATTATTATTATTAATAATAGCTATAGTAATAATAAAGGTCTTTAAAGTTATAATAACCTTTTAATACTTATTAGATATAGCTATAAGGGTAATAGCTTATTACTTTTTAATAGCTAAAAAAGTTAATTAGATAAGGGATTTAAGAGGGTTAACCTTAAGAGCTTTTAAAATACTATTAACCCTATTAAAATAAATATACTTTAATAATATTAGGTTTTTATACTTTATATTAAAATAAATAGTATTAAGCTTAATATAATACTATATAGAGTTTATTAAGTTAATAATAGCCTTTATATACTTTAAAGTAATTAAATTAATATAATAAGAATTCTTAGTCTTTTAATAAGTAAGGGATAAATAAGTATTAAGTTTACTATAAATTGCCTTTTTAATTAAAAGACTATAAGTAAAATAAGCTATAACTATAGTGCTAATATTATAAGCCTTAATAACTTCTTAAATCTAAATTAATAATAAAATAATAAAAAATAAGGATTATAAAAGGATTTATTATATTTATAAAATAGTTATTTTTTTATTTAGATTTATCTATAGGATTATTTATATTATTTACCTTTTAGAACTTTATTCCTTAGAGGTAAATTAATTAATATAATATAGCTATATTAAAAGTAAAAAGCTATTATAGCTAGTTAATATAAAAGGTATAAGATAAAAGAGAATTAATACTTATAGGTATATAAATCTAATTATTTACTTAATAAGTACTATACTTAATAGAAGTAATTAGGCTAATTAGTAGCTTTCTAATTATAAAGCTATAATAAGAATATACCTCTTTTAATAGTAATATAAGAAGTAATAAGAGGAGTATTAACCTTAATATCCTTACTTTTCTTATAGACCTTTATAGTAAGCCTAAGGCGCTATTTAATAGCCTAATTAAAATAATACTAATAATTTATTATATTAAAGGAATAAGTTAGCTATTAAGCTAGAGTATATAGGAATAAATAAAAATATACCTAAAAGAGAAAAATAATAATAAGTATATATAAAAAGGTATTATTTTAAAAGAATACTATAGAGATTTCTTATAGTAAGAATATAATAGCTAAATAGAGAAGAAAATAATAAATAATAAGATTAAATAATAAGTATTATATAAAGATAATAAGTATAAAGGCATTAAGACTTTATATAGAATATAAGTATAAAAATAAAGCTATATAGTATAAAGAGATATATATAAAAAGAAGGAAAAAAAAGAGAAATTAAAGGTATTATAATATAAGATATCTTAAGATTATATAGCCTATATATAGTAATAAATTATAAAAAATAATAAAAGTAATAATAGAAAGGAATAAAGGTAATTTAAAATTCTTATAAGTTTAATTATAATGCCTTATATTAAATATAAAAGCTAAAGATATAATAACCTTACTAATAGGGGTCTTAGCTTAAAAATAGAGAGGTATTATTAATAGTTAAGCTATATTTTTAGATTTATTCTATATTATAGCAGCTAAAGCTATTATAGCTTAATTAATCTTACCCTTATTAGTTAAGTAAGATCTTATCGGTAGCCTATATATATATAATTAGTAGACTTTTCTTATAGTGACCTTACTGTAACCTCTAGCTTTTCTCTTCTCTTCTCCCTTTAGTCTTAAATAGCTTAATATAAGGCCTCTCTTTTATATAATAACCTATTAAGACTTAGCCCCTTATAATAATAAGCTATATATTAAAATAGAAAAATATAAAGCTAATATAACTATTAGGTTTCTTAAGAAATAAAATATTTATTACTTTAAAGAATAATTTTAATAATAGTATTTTATATATATTATTATTAAACTTAATAAGGCTAATTATAAATCTTATATATAAAAATAATACTATAACCTTTTAATCTATTATAAGGAGATCCTTTTTATAGCTTTTAATAAGGAATTTAATTATTACCTTATATAATAAAAATAAAGATATAAATATAATCTTAAATTAAGCTATAGTTTTTATAATATAAGTTAGCTTACCTTTTAAAATAGAGATATAAAATATATTATTTATTACT
>NW_017607844.1:0-2322 GCF_000303195.2 Fusarium pseudograminearum CS3096 | reverse complement strand
TTATATTACTTTAAGGAATATACTTTTTTCCTTTTATAGTTAAATTTACTATTAAATTATTAATTATTATATAATATTATTTAATATTACTTAAAATTAATATATAATAATATTATATTTAGGCTAATAAATATATTATATAATATACTTAGTAATTTAATTTATAAGCTGCCTAGCTATATAGTATTACTTTATATAATATAATATACCTTCTTTTAATAGTAGATTATATATAACTAAGAAAGCTTTACCCCTATTTTAACTTATAAGCTATAATTATAATAAGCCTCTTATAATCTTTTCTTATTAACCTCCCTAGCTTATAGCAGTAAATTAATATATTAAGCCTTATATAGCTTGCCTTTAATTGCCTTAAGGAACTTATCTTCCTCTTTAGTTTATAATTTACTATTATTAAGGAGATAATTAAGCTATTATAGCTTATCTCTCTCTTTCTATAATTAGTTAAGATAATCTTAATAAGTAATACTTATTATTATTATTAAGGTATAATTAAAAATACCTACTTTAATAATTAATATATTAATAATAGCTAGGTTTTTTATAATAGCTATAGCCTCTATATAAATAATATTATTATTATTTAACTTAATAATCTTAATATTATTTATTAAGATAAAAAAGCTTTAGTAATAAATAAAATATAATATATAGAGATATAATCTTATTAGTATTTTATTTTAATTAATATAGATATTAATAATAGGGATTAAAGTCTTAATAAGCTAACTAATAAGTTAGTTTTTTAAAACTTTTTAATTAAGTTAAAAGTATTTCTTTAGTTATATTAAAAAAAGGAAAAGAGAGATATAAGCTATTAAGGAGCAATTTTATATTATATAAAAATAAGGTTATAGTTATACCTTATATTATAACTATTAGTATAAGGTAATCTCTTTTTTTTAATATTATATAAACTATTAAATTACTTAGAATTAGTATATAACTTATTATATAATTAGCTTAATATTAAGTATAAGCTTTTATTTTAACTTTAAGTTTCTTATTAATTTTAATATTATTTTAAATTAATTAATTACCTTTAACTATAGTATTTTATAGCTTAATATAGCTAAAAGGCTTATTAATTAATATTTATTAAATTTAAAAATATTTAAACTCTTTAATATTAATTATAAATATCTTAAAGTATAATACCTATTTAATATACTTTTTCTTTATATTACTTTAAGGAATATATCTTTTTCCTTTAAATATTAAATCTTTTAATTAAGCTTTAAATATAATATATTTAGCTATTATTTTTTACTTATAATTTAATTAACCTTATTAATCTAATTAAAATATAAATAATATAAAACTTTATAATTAAATTAAATTAATATAATATTAATTATATTATTATATATTTAATTTTATTAATAATTATATAATTTATATTAATTATAAATTAATTAATATAACTTTTTAATAATAGCTTAATTATTTATTAGCTTTTTAATAAAATATATTATATTATTAAAATAAAATTTATATTTATATATATTAGCCTTAAGGCTAATATTATTAAAGTTAAAAATTAATTAATAAAATATCTTTTTAAAGCTATTTATTATAACTTTAGCAGTTATATTATATATACCCTATAAAAACTTATTAAAATTTATATAAATTAATCTATTTAATATATAAACTTACTTATTAAGTTTATTAACTATATATAAATTATACTTATATAAGATTATTATACTCTAAGAATAACTATAATCTTAAATTATTATAATTTTAAAATAAAATAATCCCTTAAGAATCCCTTAAGTATATATATTATAAAATTAATATTATTTAATATATTTAACTTATTAGCTATTAATAAGATATTTTTATTTAAATATATTTTATTTAAATATATTCTATTTATTTTATTTACTATTAAGAAATATAATACTTTATTATTACTTAATTATATATCTTATAACTCTATAAATATAAATTAATATAAATTAATTTACTTACTTAAAAACCTAATTATTATATATTAATAGCTTTTATTTAAATTATATTATATTTATATTAAATAATACTTTATATAATAGCCTTTAATACTACTTATATAAATACCTTATTAAGTAATATTAAAATAGTAATTAAACTTAAAAACCTTAAAAATATTATTAAAAAACTTAAAAAAAAAAAAAGATTTATTTTATTAAAAATTAAATTAATAAATAAAACTTAAAAAAATATATAAAAGTAATAACCCTTAAAATATTTATAAGAAAATTAATTAATATAATACCTTTTATTATTTAAATAAAATAGTATTTTTATTTATTTCTT
>NW_017607843.1:0-5038 GCF_000303195.2 Fusarium pseudograminearum CS3096 | reverse complement strand
AAGTAATAATTAAAAAAGATTAAGAATTTTAATTTACTTACTTATTTAGTTTACTTACTTATTAACTATATTATAAGTAAGATAATTAAATTAAAAAGCTATTAATTGCTTAATTTACTTATAATATAGACTATAATAAAAGTATTAAGTTAATACTAGCTTATATAAATTTTAAGTTTATATTAGATATTTATTATAATAAATAAGACCTTAAGATAATTAACCTTATAGTAATCCTAAAAGTAAATAATCTAAAGAACCTATATAAAGAAATAAAAAAAGAACTTAAATATATTAAATAATAAATAAAGTAATATTATAATATTAAGAAAATTAAGAGATTAACTTTTAAGGAAAGAGATATAATTTACTTATTTATAAAGAATATTATAATAAAATAACCTTTATATAAACTTAACTATAAGTATATTAAATTATATAAAGTTAAATAATAAGTTAAAAAGGATATATATAACTTAAAGATACCCTTTAAAATTAGACTTTATTTAGTTTATTATATCTTATTCCTTAAAATAGCTATTAATATAATTTAAATTAAAATTAATAATAAATTATAAGAAATTAATAGACTAAAGGTCTATAAAGTAAAAATAATTAGAAATATATAAAAGATTAATAGATAAATAATATATTTAGTAAAATAAAAAAACTACTTAAAAAATAAAAATATATAAGAATTATTAAAATACTTAATTAATACCTAGTAATTCCTAAAGAACTTCTATTAATAATATTAAAAAAAGAAAAATTAAAATATAAATTAAAGCTAAAAGACTTAAAAGTAGACTATTTTACTATAGTAGACTAATCTTAAAACTTACTATTAAATATAGCTAATTTTAAAGTAGCCTTTTTATCTTTTTTTACCTTTTTTAATTTATCTATTAAATTTAATTTATATTAAATTATATCTATTCCTTTTATTTCTATTTAATAGTATTAATACTATAAATAAATTATCTTTAAAAATTAAATATTTATTTTATTATAAATATAAAAAGACTTAGCTTAAAGATAAATTAATCCCTCTTTAGTAGTCTCTTTATCTTACTTTAAATAATACTTTTTATTAATAAGCTAATAAGCTAATATTATATTAATATATAAATACTAAAGAACTATAAGGAAAATTACTTACCTATTAATAATAATAAACTATAACTATTATAAGAATAGCTAGCTTTTATATAAGGCTTATAATAATTAGATTTATTAAGATTAAAAATATATTAATTAGCTATATTATAACTTATATAGTTTAAATATAATATAATTTAAATACTAAATAATAAAATAGTAATTAAAAGGGTATAATAATTCTTAATAGATTTTTTTTTTATTTTAGCTATATAATTAGTAAATATCTTAAGAGTAAGATTATAAGTTTAAATTTAATTTATTAAAGTTAATTAATAATAAAGGATATTATAAACTAAGCCTTAAGGATAAGACTGTAAGTAAATAGAGTTAAGTTAGGGTAATTAAAATGATAGGTAGGTCTAATTATATTATTAAACTTTAACTTAAGAGATTTAACCCTTAATTTCTCTTAATCTGACTTTTTATATTAGGGATTACCTATAGATTAGCTAAATACCTATTACTAATTAGCTATAACCTCTATCTCCTTAATACTCTTATAATTGCCCCCCTCTTTATAATTCTAGCCTTTAGAATTATTTAGTAATAGCTTTATATAGCTTATCTATATATAGTTATAAATCTCAATAGAAATTATTATAGCTATACTCTTTATTAATAATTATAGACTCCTTTATATAAAATACCTAATAAAGCCTTATATTTTAAGTAATAGTAGTTAGTAGCTATTAGCAGCTATTAAGACTATAAATTATAGTTAATTACTTTATTAATGCTTAATTTAGGTAATTAAGTATTTCTTTATTAACCTTATTAAGCTTTTTTTTCTTTCTTTTTTCCTTTTTTATTAGTTAATATCTCTCTATTATTAACTTTTATATTCTATTATTATTTATATTATTATAATCTTTTTATACTTTCTTATTGCTATCTATATTATTATTATAATATCTTCTTTTATTCTCTTTCTCTTTCTTATTATTATATTTTTTATACCTATAGTCTATAATATATTAGTAAGCTTTCTATTTATCCCTATTAAGAACTTTAGTAATTAGGTTAATAGTAAAAGCCCTTATTATTTCTATATACTCTCTATTAGTTATAATATTTATTATATTTATATTATTAATAGTAGCTCTCTTTATTATATTATATATAAGGATTCTTATTAGAAGTATTATAATATAAATTCTATTCCCTTTTTAATAACTTATTAGTTTATTATTAACCTCTTAATAGGTCTTAAATAAGCTACTTAATATAGCTTAAACTATTTATAACTTATATAATATTTATATTAAATTAAAGTCTTAAGGGGACTTTTTACCTTTATAGCGCTAATAAATTACTTAATTATATAAGGATATTATCTTTACCTTTATATTTACTTATAATATATTAATTAACTTATATTATATCTTAAAGACTAATTATAATAGTATTACCTTTACTATTTAAGCTTAAGAGTTAGCTATTTATTATAGCTTTCTCTCTCTTATTTATTATATTATAGTATATTCTATACTCTTTCTATAAGTTTTTATTACTAATAATCTATTATTTTAAGCTAAAGAAGCCTATATTACTATTTAAATTAAAAGTAATATTATTACTTTTATTTTTACCTATAGTATTATATATAAGGAAATAGAAGTCCTTATTAAATATCTAGGTTTTCTTAAAGGGTATCCTAATTATTATTACCTTAAAGAGATATCTTTAAAGTATCTCTATTAATTTCCTTATAACTTTAAGGATAACCTTTATAAGGAGATAAGTTATCTAATTAAAGCTAACTATTTTATACTTACTATTACTATATATACTATTAGATAAGGTCTTATTTATTATAATATTATTATTATTATTTCTTTTTACCTTATAGCTAATAGTTCTATAGTTACTACTTATACTATTAATATATATCCTTTTAATTTATTTATTAGTCTTACTAATAAAGAGTTATTAAATATTTCCTTTATTAATAGTATTAAGTTATTTAATACTCTTATAGTATAAAGTATTAAGACTTTTAATATTCTCTTAAGTCTTATATCTCTAGAGTATAATGGCGGTTTTTATTAATTTAGCTCTATTAAATAGAATATATTTTTTAGTCTTAAGCTAATAAATTATAATAAGTCTAACTTTAAGGGTTTTAATAATTAGTTAATTAGTTAGGTTTTTTATTTTTAAGCTTTATTATTCTATTTCCTATAGTTTACTATATATAGCTAATTATATTTCTCTCTTTATTTTTTTATTAAGTTATCTTAATTAATTTAATGCCTTATTATTATTAGTTTATTATATTAATTATCTTACTTTTTATATTATTTCTTTATAACCTTAAGGTATTTAGTAATTATTCCTCTTATATTACTTAAGTATTAGTCTAGCTCTTAAGTATTATATTCTATTAGCTAACCTACTTACTTAATTAGGTAAAATTATTTATTTCCTTTATCTCTATATATAATTACTTCTTTAGTTTTAGTACTCTCTAGTTCTTTACTAAGTATAGAGAGGTCTAGCTCCTCTAGTGTTAAGACTATAGAGATATATAATATATATACTTTCTCTTTATCCTTAATAATATCTTATATAAAGATTTTAGCCTTAGCCTTTATAATATTATTATACTAAAAGGTATTAATTATAGTATTAATAATAATTCCTTTTATCTCTATAAATAGTTAAGAGAAAATAATATTAAGGCCTTTTATTCTTATTTATATTTTAGAAAATACTTATTAAATCTTCCTTAAGAAACCTTATTTATCTATAAGGAAGAAAGTTAATTAATATACCTTAATAAGCTTTTAGACTTTACCTTAAAATCCCTTAAAGGGGACTAACTTATAGTTAGTAATAGGTTAAAGGTTTAATTACTATATTATAGTAATACTAATAATATCTATTTATATTACTATATTAAGGAGTATATTTAATAGTTCTTTAATAGCTTTCTATAAAATAATTACTTAAACTATTATATATTCTCTTATAGGAATAGTTTTTACTTTATTAGTCTTAATTTTTAAATAAAGTATAATACTTTTAATTATAATTATTATACTTTTTAATTTTCTAAATATTAAGATTTATTATTTAACTATTTAATAAACTCTTACTTTAATATATAAACCTCTTAAACTTTAATATATAATTAGGCTTATCCTTAATAGTAATTTATATTTATTTAATTTATATTCTTTTTAATATAAGAAGTTAAATAATAATCTTACTTTCTATAAAAGTAATATTTTATATTAAGGTTTTTTATCCTTTAGGGTTATAGATTATTTAATAATATATTATATAATTAATTCTCTTTTTATATATAAAATAGAAATATCTTCTTTAGAGTTAAAAAGTTCTAATAAGATTATATTAAGTGCTAGCTATATTTTTATTATTATAAAGTATATTTATTTAGCTTTTTATTTAAAAAGTTATTTTACTTTTTCTTTTAGAAATATAAATTATTACTAAAGTATAGGCTATTATACTCTACCTTATATATAATATCTTTTATACTCTTAAAGTTAACTATTATTTTATTTAATTCCTTTTTAATATATATAGAAAGCTTATATTAATATTAATAGCTTAATATAATATCTTTATTAATATTTAATATCCTTAGAGAGTTATATAAAGCCCTCTATTAGATATAATAATATAATAGTAACTTATTACTTTTTAATTAAATCTTTATTAATTAATTATAAGTATAGTATTCTTATAATATTAAATTAATATATTATTACTTTATAAAACTAATAAGATTTTCCTATTTAAATATCTCTTTCTTTAATTTAGCGATATAATACTACTATTTAGTCTACTTTTTAAGCTTAAGCTTAAAAAGTAATTACTTAATCCTCTATAAGATAAAGCTTATTAATTA
>NW_017607842.1:0-1764 GCF_000303195.2 Fusarium pseudograminearum CS3096 | reverse complement strand
TATTTTTATTAATATTTAATATCTCTAGAGAGTTATATAAAGCTCTCTATTAAATATAATAATATAATAGCAATTTATTACTTTTTAATTAGATTTTTATTAACTAATTTTAAATATAGTATTTTTATAATATTAAATTAATATATTATTACTTAATAAAGCTAATTAAGTCTTCCTATTTAAGTTTAACCTTCTTAAGTCTAATAATATAATATTACTATTTAATCTGCCTTTTTAGCTTAAATCTAAATAATAACTATTTAATCCTCTATTAAATTATATTAATAAATTAAAGACTATTTACTACCTTAATAGCCTTTATTTAGTTATTTACTTAAATAAAAGTAATATCTTTATTTAGTATTTTATAGTTATAATTTAAAGGTCTCTTATATTCTTTATATAAAGCTATTATTAAATATTCTATTAACTATATAATTAATATCTAATATATTTTAGCTTATTTAGCTAACTATTTAATAAATAAAAATATCTATTTATTATTTTATTTTATAAAAGACTTTATTATTATTATAAATAAATCTAAAGCTTTATTACTATTATATCTAATTAACCTAAATATAAATTAAATATTTTAATTATTATAATCCCTTATCTAAAAATAATTATTATATCTCTATAGACTATTTATATATCCTTTAAGACTATTTTACTAAATACTTAATAGAAATTCTTATATAGTTATCCCTTAATCTATTTCTAAATAAAAGAGATTCTCTTATATTTCTTTAATTAAATAACCTATAATTAAATAGGCATTATAATTATCTTATTAAGGGGATTATAATTTATCTATAATAGGTTTATATAATATATTTTCTTTTATAAGGTATTACTATTTAATTAGATTATTTTTAATAGGAATCCCTTATTATTATACTATTTTAATTATATTAATTTCTTAAGTATAAAAATTAAAGAATTATAAGTTAATAAGGTTAAATTAAAGTAATTAAATAATAAGTAAATCTAATTATATTATTAAACTTTAACTTAAGGAATTTAACTTTAGATCCCTTAATTTATCTTTTTATATATTAAATTACCTAAAGATCTCCTAAAGACCTATTACTAATTAGTTATATCTAGATGCCTCCTTAATACTCTTATAGTAACTTAAATATATTTTAAGGCTTAATTTTTTAATATTTCTATTTTAAGAAACTATTATAGCTTATTTCTTCTTATTAGCTTATATTTTAATTTAAATAATTAAATAATATATATTATAGCTTATTTATTTTCTTTTTTAAATATAATAATTATATTATTAATATAAAAGAAAATTAAAATCTTATCTTTCTAATAGTAATAAGGCTTAATAAGGAGTTATTTATAGCTTAAAGCCTTAAAGGTATTTTTAAGCTCTATTTACTATAATAGAGATATAACTCTAAGTCTATATAGTATTTTATATAATAGTAATATTTAATTTTTATTTTACCTCTTTTTAAATTTAAATAAAAGCCTTATAAAGATATTATTATATAATTTTATATTTATAAATATATTTACTATATTATATTATAATAGCTTTAAGTTAAGCTTTATTATTATTATTAGTAGTATTTTAAATAATTTTTTAGCTAATATAGTAATATATATTTTATTTATTAAGTATTTTTATTATTAGTCTCTTTATATAATAAGCCTTACTTTATATTTCTTAAGATAGCTATATTTATTAAATTTATATATAAATACCTATATATAGTTTAGGATTTATAAGTCTCTTATATATAA
>NW_017607841.1:0-673 GCF_000303195.2 Fusarium pseudograminearum CS3096 | reverse complement strand
ATTTTTAATTTACTTACTTATTTAACTTACTTATTTATTAAATATATTAAATAATAAGATTCCTATAATCTATCTAATTAATTAAAACTACTTACTATACTTTTCCCTAAATGCCTTTAAAGCCTTTTAATAGGTTCTTATATTATATTTAGTTTTATTATATATACTATAATATTAAATATCTAATCTAATTAATTTTCCCTAATTACTACTTTTTAATAATTTAGCTATTACCTATATATTAATATCTATTTAATTAATTACTTATAATACTTTTTATATTATTATTATCTCTCCTTTTTATAGTTTTATCCTTTTTACCCTTTAATATTAACTTAATATACTATTTACTTCTTTAAGATTTTAAATTTAATCTCTTAATAAGATAACCTTATATATAACTGCTAATATTACTTTAATATTTAATTAGATAGCCTTAATTATTAACTCTAGGGAGCTACTTTTATATATAATAATTTATTTAATTAGGTATTTAAATTAAAATTAAGCCTCTCTTATTATCTTTAGGGTCTTTAAAACCTATAGGCTAGATAATTAGCTTACCTCTTTAGAAGGTATTAGAGTCTATAGCTATATATTAAGCTTTAAAATAATAGTTTTTAAGTTAAGAGGATAAAGCCTAGCTCCTTTAAAAGCTCCTTAAATATTACTT
>NW_017607840.1:0-888 GCF_000303195.2 Fusarium pseudograminearum CS3096 | reverse complement strand
TTAATTTATAAGGTAATATTAGCTTAAACTAATAATAAATAGTAAGATTAATTAACCTTTAGTATTAATTACCTTAATTATAATAATCTATTTATAGTTTCTAAGCTATATTAATTTCAGTTTCCTTTACCTCTTTATAGCTATAATAACTATTCTAGACTATATAAAGCCTATTATAAAGCTAATCTTATTAAAGTTCTAAATATTATCTAATTAAATATTATACTTTATAATTATATTCTCTATAAGCTAAAACTAGCTATAAATAATAATTAGATCTTTATATTTAGCTCTCTAATAGTTATATCTCTGAAATATATATATCTTTAGCTTTAGTTATCACTTAATAAAGTTATATGCCTAGTATATATTAATAGGTAATATATTATAGTCTATAAGTAAGGAATTAGCTATTTCTTCTATAAAATGCAGTTATAAAGGGAATCTATATAAATCTAAATTAAAAAGAAATTAAACTATTATATCCTCTTCCTAATTAGATAGTTTCTATAAATTAGGTATAAAATTGCATCTTAATTAAATGCCTTATTAGCGGCGATATAGCTTTATTTGCCTAACTTAATAGATCTTAGCAGTATATTAAGTGCTTAGTTTTAGGTTATTTTAAAGGGCTTAAAGGGTAAGAATAACTCTAGCTTTATCTAAAGGCTATAGCATTATAAATAGTTAAGAATTAACTGATTAGATAGTTAGGTATAAGGTTAAGGGATTTATATTATATTCGCTTATCTATTATGCTTGCTTATTAAATACGTTAAGCTAATATACTTTACTTTATATATAATATTTTTTATATTCTTAAAGTTAATTATTATTTTATTTAATTCCTTTTTAATATATATAAAAAGCTTATATTAATACTAATAG
>NW_017607839.1:0-535 GCF_000303195.2 Fusarium pseudograminearum CS3096 | reverse complement strand
TTTTCCTTTTTTAATATAAAATAATAAAAATAAAAAAATTATTAAAAAAATAATTAAAGCACTATAAATATATAAATTACCCCTTTAAGTACTTATAAAGAAATAAATTAATTAAAAATAGCTTTAAAAAGATATTTTATTAAAAAGCTAATAAATAATTAAATTATTATTAAAAAGTTATATTAATTAACTTATAATTAATATAAATTATATAATTATTAATAAAATTAAAAGTATAATAATAAAATTAATATTATATTAATTTAATTTAATTATAAGATCTTATATTACTTATATTTTAATTAAATTAATAAAATTAATTAAATTATAAATAAGAAATAGTAATTAAATATATTATATTTAAAGCTTAATTAAGGGATTTAATATTTAAAGGAAAAAAATATATTCCTTAAAGTAATATAAGGAAAAAAGTATATTAAATAGGTATTATACCTTAAGATATTTATAGTTAATATTAAAGAGTTTAAGTATTTTTAAGTTTAATAAATATTAATTAATAAGCCTTTTAATTATA
>NW_017607838.1:0-511 GCF_000303195.2 Fusarium pseudograminearum CS3096 | reverse complement strand
TTCTTATATAATTACCTTTTAATTTACTTTTAAATAAAAGAGATTCTTTTATACTTCCTTAATTAAATAACTTATAGCTAAATAAGTATTATAATTATCCTATTAAGGGGATTATAGTTTATTTATAATAGATTTATATAATATATCTTTTTCTATAAGGTATTACTATTTAATTAGATTATTTTTAATAAAAATCCCTTATTATTATACTATTTTAATTATATTAATTTCCTAAGTATAGAAATTAAAGAATTATAAGTTAATAAGGTTAAATTAAAATAGTTAAATAATAGGTAAATCTAATTATATTATTAAATTTTAACTTAAAGAATCTAACTTTAAATCCTTTAATTTATCTTTTTATATATTAAATTACCTAAAAATCTCCTAAAGACTTATTACTAATTAGTCGCATTTAGATACCTCTTTAATACTCTTATAAATTAAATATTTTATAATTTATATTTTTAAAATTAAATTCTTTAATACTTTTTATATTATATATAAAGCT
>NW_017607837.1:0-517 GCF_000303195.2 Fusarium pseudograminearum CS3096 | reverse complement strand
TAAGTTTTTAATTTAAATAGATCTTTTATTAATAATCTTAAGGAAATTAAAGAGGCTAAGGCTTTTAGCTTATAAATTAAAAAAAATATAAAGAAAATAAAAAATTATTTAATTAATAATTAATTAACTTATAATATATAACTTATTAGATATTATAATTCTCTTTTAATATTATATATAAATAAATTACCTATCTAATTTATTAAAAGATATAAATTTAATAGTAAAGAAAATATAATTATTTTAATAATATATAAAAAATAGTAAATAGATTAATAAGCTATAAGGCTTAAAAAAGTAAAACTTTAATATTAATATTTAAGCTTTAAAGTTATTTTAAAATATTTTTTCCTATTTAATATAAAATAATAAAAATAGAAAAATTATTTAAAAAATAATTAAAATACTATAAATATATAAATTATCCCTTTTAAATATTTATAAAAAAGTAAATTAATTAAAAATAGCTTTAAAAAGATATTTTATTAAAAAGTTAATAAATAATTAAATTATTATT
>NW_017607836.1:0-521 GCF_000303195.2 Fusarium pseudograminearum CS3096 | reverse complement strand
TTTATAATTATTAAATATATTATCTTATTTAATTTTATATTAATAAAATAAAAATTTAATATATTATAAGCTTTTTTAAAGAAAAGACTTAAAGACTTATAAAACCTATTATTTATAATTTTATTAATAACCTTAAGGAATTATATAAAGATATAATATAATAAATATATAATAAATATAAAAACTTTAAATAAGAACTTATTAATACCTTTAAATTAATTAATAAAAAATAAAAAATAGAAATTAAAATTAAAGCCTTATAATAAATAGATATTATTATTATCTATCTATTTAAATATTACTATTAAATAATTAAATTTAATTAAAATAAAATAATATATATAAATTAAATTTATTTTAAATTTAAAAAAGAGATTAAAAATATATTAATTAATATTAAATTAAAGCTTAAAAACTTAAATAAATTTATTAATATTATTATTAATATTAATATTTAATAATATAAAAAATAAAAATAAAAATAAATAATTAAAAGAAAAAACTTATATTAATTTAATTAA
>NW_017607835.1:0-529 GCF_000303195.2 Fusarium pseudograminearum CS3096 | reverse complement strand
ATTATTAAATTACCTTTATTAAAAGAACCCTTAATTAAAATCTTTTATAATAATATTATAGTTATTATAAATTATCTTATAAAATTTTCTTATTATTTATCTTATAGAGAAATAATAAATATTAAAGAACTTATATATATCTTTTATAAATATATTATTAATATATATAATTTACCTTAAGAAATCCTATTAAATAGAGAATTAATATTTATTATTAAATTTTAATAAATACTTATATTTTACTTAAGACTTAATTATTAACTTATTATAGTATTTTAGCTATAAGTAGATAAATAAATTAAATAAATAAATTAAATATTAAAATAGTATTTATAGTATTATATTAACTATAAATAGAATAATTAAGTTAAAAAGCTATTTATTATATAATTAATTTATAATACTATATATAATAAAAATATAAAATTATCCTCTATTTATATTAACTTTAGATTTATATTTAATAATTATTATATTACTTAAAAAATACTAATAAATAACCTTACTATTAAAATTAAAATAGAAAATA
>NW_017607834.1:0-508 GCF_000303195.2 Fusarium pseudograminearum CS3096 | reverse complement strand
CTTATTAACTATTAATAAAATATCTTTATTTAAATATATCTTATATATTCTATTTACTATTAAGAAATATAATATTTTACTATTATTTAATATATATACTTTATAACTCTATAAATATAAATTAATATAAATTAATTTACTTATTTAAAAACCTAACTATTATATATTAATAGCTCTTATTTAAATTATATTATATTTATATTAAGTAATATTATACTATTAAGATATTTATTAATATTAATAATATTTTAGCCCCTTTTTATATTAATTTACTATTAAATAATATTAAAATAATAATAAAGCTTTAATTACTTTAAAATACTATTTATAGCCTATAAATATAAATTAATAAATAGCTTATAATAGTATTATTAATATCCCCTATAGATAATATATAAGACTTTAGAGAAATTATTAAATTAATTACTTTAAAACCTTTTAAAGGAAAAGTAATAAATATTATATTATTTTTAACTTAAATAAAGGGATATTTTTACCTTTTTTTATA
>NW_017607833.1:0-658 GCF_000303195.2 Fusarium pseudograminearum CS3096 | reverse complement strand
TATAAAAGAAATCTTTATAAATTTAAATTAATAATAAATTAAAAAAAAAAAATTAAATTAAAAAATTTTTATAGCTTTTAAATAGTATTATATTATAATTAAATATTATTATAATAGTAATATAAAATATTATAAAGGACTTAATATATATTTATATTTTACTAAAAATTAAAATTAAAATTATTTTAAAAGGCTTAAAAGATAAAAAGGATTTTAATTTTATTTAAAAACTATTTATTTATTTTTTAACTTTTAACTAAAGCTTAAGCCTTTTTAAGTTTCTCTATATTTTTAACTATATAAGGGTATCTATTTATATAGATTTAAAAATTCTATAAATTATTTATTAAAGTTTTTTATTTAATTTAAGTTTTCTTATATATATATAATATAGCTATTACCTAGGATAATAAACTCTATTATAAGAGTAATAAAGAAGATTTTATTAAACTATATATATAATAATAAATTCTTCTTCTTATAACTTTTAATTAATTACTAAATCTATTATTAAAGACCTTTTATTACTAAATTAGTTTATTTTAGTCTTTTATAATCTATATTATTAACCTCTTTTATAGACTTTATATAATAATATTAATTACTATTAAAAGATATACTATTTATAATATAAGGCTTATTTATTACCTATTTAAGC
>NW_017607832.1:0-658 GCF_000303195.2 Fusarium pseudograminearum CS3096 | reverse complement strand
AATACTATATAATTTAATTTTACTTTATTAGTTAATAATAAATACTTTATAATAGTATATTTAATAATAATTTTAATAATAATTTTAATAGAAAAGATATAATAATATAAGCCTTATAAAAAACTATAGCTATTATTTATAGTATAATAACTATAGGATTTAATTATAATAGATTTTATAATTAAATTACTATTATTTAAAAAATCTTTAATTAGAATCTTTTATAATAATATATTAATTATAATAGACTACCTAATTAAGTTTTATTATTATATCCCTTATTAAGAAATAATAAAAATAGAATAAATAGCTTATATTTTTTATAATTAAATTTTTAAAGACTATAGATTATTATTTAAGATTTTATTAAATAAAAGGATAATATTTATTAATAAGATTTAATAAGTATTTTCTACCTTATTAAAAACTAATTATAAGTTATCTATTATATTTAAATTATAAATAAAAAGATAAGTTAAATAAATAAATTAAATATTAAAATAATATTTATAATATTATATTAATTATAAGTAAAATAATTAAATTAAAAAATTATTAATTATTTAATATATTTAATAAGTAAGCTGCCTAGATAAATAAGCCGCTTAAAAATCCCTTACTTTATATCTATATTATCTAATTAATTAGTTTTTAATTA
>NW_017607831.1:0-819 GCF_000303195.2 Fusarium pseudograminearum CS3096 | reverse complement strand
TATTATTCTTTTTTTAATAAATTCTAATTCTATTTTTATTTCTTTATATAAATTTTTATATTTTTTATTTTAATTCTAATAGTAAGGTTATTTATTAAAAAAATTTAAGTAATATAATAATTATTAAATATAAATTTAAAATTAATATAAATAAGTAATAATTTTATATTTTTATTTTATATAATACTATAAGCTAATTATATAATAAATAGCTTTTTAATTTAATTATTTTATTTATAATTAATATAATATTATAAATACTATTTTAATATTTAATTTATTTATTTAATTTATCTATTTATTTATAATTAAAATACTATAATAAGTTAATAATTAAGTCTTAAGTAAGATATAAGAGCTTATTAGAATTTAATAGTAAATATTAATTCTTTATTTAATAGAATTTCTTAAGGTAAATTATATATATTAATAATATATTTATAAAAAATATATATTAATTCTTTAATATTTATTACTTTTTTATAAAGTAAATAATAAGAAAATTTTATTAAATAATTTATAATAATTATAATACTATTATAAAAGATTCTAATTAAAGGTTCTTTTAATAAAGGTAATTTAATAATAAAGTCTATTATAATTAAATCCTAAGGTCTTTAAATAACTAAAAGTACTTATAGGTTTCTATAAGGCTTATATCTTTATAATTTAATTTATATATAAATATTATATTATTTAATAATAGTTTTTTTTTAGTTTTTTTATATTAAGCTAATTATAATAGTCTTATAATTATTTAAAGGTTTTTATAATACTTTAGTATTTATATAAGAGATATTTATATATCTTTTATATTAT
>NW_017607830.1:0-535 GCF_000303195.2 Fusarium pseudograminearum CS3096 | reverse complement strand
TTATTATATATTATTTAATAATAATTAAGATTTTTATTATATTTATTTATTTATTATATTTACTTATTAAATATATTAGAATTTTTTTATAATTATATTTTATAAAAGAAATAGCTAATTCTTTACTTATAGATTATAATATATTACTTATTAATATATATTAAATATATAACTTTATTAAATAATAATTAAAGCTAAAAATATATATATTTTAAAAATATAACTATTAAAAAGCTAAATATAAAGATCTAATTATTATTTATAGTTAATTTTAGCTTATAGAAAATATAATTATAAAATATAATATTTAATTAAATAATATTTAAAACTTTAATAAGATTAGCTTTATAATAAGCCTTATATAATTTAAAATAGTTATTATAGCTATAAAGAGATAAAAGAAATTAAAATTAATATAACTTAAAAACTATAAATAGATTATTATAATTAAAGTAATTAATATTAAAAGTTAATTAATTTTATTATTTATTATTAATTTAAATTAATATTACTTTATAAATTAATATTAAAAATA
>NW_017607829.1:0-639 GCF_000303195.2 Fusarium pseudograminearum CS3096 | reverse complement strand
TAAAGTTAATTATTAAAGCTATTTAATCTCTTATTAAAGTAATAAAGAGAACTATATATAAGATTACCTTAATAAGAAATAAGATTTAAAACCTTTAAAAAGAAAATAAAAAGCTAAATTAACGCTAAAAGTTAAAAAGAATTAAATTATAGAAAAGAGACCTTATAACTATAGAGGAAATATTATAAGTAATTAATTAAATAGATATTAATATATAGATAGTAGGTAAGTTATTAAGAAGTAATAGTTAAAGAAGGTTAATTAGATTAGGCATTTAGCGATATAGTATATATAATAAGACTAAATATAATATAAAGACTTATTAGGTAATTCTAAAGGTATCTAGAGAGGAATATAATAAGTAATTTTAACTGATTAAATAGGTTATTATAATCTTATTATAATTATAAATCTAAAGGTTAGGATTTTTAATTTACTTACTTATCTAACTTACTTACTTATTAAATATATTATAGAAAATAAATAATAAAAATAAATAATATAAAGAATATATAAATATACCTTATATAAATATTAAGGTATTATAAAGACCCTTAAATAACTATAGAATTATTATAATTAGCTTAATATAAAATAACTAATAGAAATTATTATTAAATAATATAATATTTATATATA
>NW_017607828.1:0-553 GCF_000303195.2 Fusarium pseudograminearum CS3096 | reverse complement strand
TAAGTTTTTAATTTAAATAGATTTTTTATTAAGAATTTTAAAGATATAAAAAAGACTAAAGCTTTAGCTTATAGTTATAAAAAAAATTAAAAAACTTTATATCTCTCTTTTTTTCTCCTCTTTAGTTTTAAATAGCTTAATATAAAGCCTCTCTTTTATATAATAACCTATTAAGATTTAGCCTTTTATATTATTTAAAACTTAATTTATTTTAAGAAACCTTATTATATAATAATAATAAAATTACTATAAAAAATAAGAAATTAAATAAACTTTTAATAGGCTATTTAAAGTATATTTTTAAAAATATAAAATAGTCTATTAAGATAATTAAATAATAAATTAAATATAACTATTATAAAAGGAAATCTAAAGAATAAATAATTAAATTAATAATTTATATATTATTATTTTTATTTTTATTTTAATTTACTTTAATTTTACTTTAATTTATTAAAAACTCTTAATAGATTTTTCTATTAAATTATAAATATATTAAAAATTATTACTTTTTTTATAAAAATATTTTAAAAAGTATAATAAATATATTATA
>NW_017607827.1:0-532 GCF_000303195.2 Fusarium pseudograminearum CS3096 | reverse complement strand
TAATAAATAGCTTAAAAAAAAGAGAATATATATAAAATAATAATTAAAAAAGCTTATAATAATAAGTTTAAAAATAAAGCTAAAATTAATAAATAATAAAAATAAAATAAAAAGAAATAATATTATAAAGTAAAAAGAAAAGTAATAAAAGCTAATACTAAAGTTAATAATATATAGCTATAATAATATTACTATTATAATTATCTATAAAGGAAAAAGAATTACCTCTTATTAAAGTATTTAACTTATACTTAAGAAAACTATATAGATAGATAATATCTTAATATAATTAAAATAATTTAAACTTTATTAGAATAACTTTAATTATAGTAATATTAAATATATTATTAAAAAAAAAAGCTTTTATTATTTAAAATAAAAGTTATAAAAAGAAATTAAATTAGACTTTTAGTTTAATAATATAATCTTATAATATAATATTAAAGAATTATAATAATAAAATAATAAGAGATAAATATATTAATATAATTTTTTTTTTTTTTTTTAATAATATTTATATTTATATTATAAC
>NW_017607826.1:0-743 GCF_000303195.2 Fusarium pseudograminearum CS3096 | reverse complement strand
TAAGCAGTTATAAAGTATTATATCTCTTAATAGTAAATAAAGTAAGTTAAATATATTTAAATAAAAAAGTCTTATTAATAGCTAGTAAGCTAAAATTTATATAATATTAAAGGAATATATATATACTTAAGGGGTCTTTAAGGGATTATTTAGTTTTAAGATTATAATAATTTAAAATTATAGTTATTCTTAAAGTATAATAATTTAATATAAATATAATCTATATATAATTAGTAAACTTAATAAGTAAGTTTATATATTAAATAGGTTAATTTATATAAATTCTAATAAGTTTTTATAAGATATATATAATATAACTACTAAAGTTATAATATAATCTTTTCTCTCTATTAAATCTTACCTTTAAGACTTATATTTAACTATTAGTTTTATCTTAAAATTAGTAAATTATAATTTAAACTTATAAATATTTTTCTTATAATATCTTATTAATAAAATATTTAATTATATTTCTAAAAGTATTAATTAAAAAACTAAAAAGTAAAATTTTCTTATTAAGGCTATAAAGTTATTATATAAACTTACTAATATATTATATTTTTATTATTTTAAGTATTAAAAAGAGTATTTATTAATAATTAATTTATCTTATTATAATAAATATATTTATTATAGTTATTTTTATAATAATATCTATATTATTTTTTCTTATATATACTCTTTTTTTTTTTTTTTTTTTTTTTTAATTATCTAATTTAAAAATTATTTTTTTAAAAAAAAAA
>NW_017607825.1:0-923 GCF_000303195.2 Fusarium pseudograminearum CS3096 | reverse complement strand
TATATATAAGATTACCTTAATAAGAAATAAAATTTAAAACCTTTAAAAAGGAAATAAGAAATTAAATTAATATTAAAAGTTAAAAAAAAAAAAATTATTAAAAAAAGACCTTATAACTATAAAAGAAGTATTATAAGTAATTAATTAGATAGATATTAATATATAAATAGTAAGTAAGTTATTAAAAAGTAATAATTAAGGAAAGTTAATTAGATTAAATATTTAATAATATAATATATATAGTAAGACTAAATATAATATAAAGATCTATTAGGTAGTTTTAAAGGTATTTAGAGAGGAATATAATAAGTAATTTTAACTAATTAAATAAGTTATTATAATTTTATTATAATTATAAATTTAAAGGTTAGGATTTTTAACTTACTTACTTATTTAACTTACTTACTTATTAAATATATTATATAATATAATTATAAGTATTTTAATATTAAGTTATAATTTAATATAAAAATAATATTAATATTAATATTTTATCTTTAAGTTTTAATAAATATCTTAAGGTAATTAATCTTATAAGTAATAAGTCTTTTATTATATAAGAATAATTATCCCTTTAAGTTTCTTATTAAATAAAAGTAAATCTTAATTTTCTATAATAGCTTTAAGTAATTAACTATTTTAAAGTTAATTATATTAATATTAATTATATAGTCTATTAATACTATAAGCTATATACCTTTAATTTATATTTTTAGTTTTAAATAATTTTATTAATTATTCTTAATTACTTATAAAGCTCTTAAAGGTATTATTATATCCCTTTTACTTTTATTACTATATTATAGCTTTACTTATATAGTAAGCTATTAATATAGTTAATAAGTAAGTAAATTAAATAAGTAAGTAAATTAAAAATCCCTTACCTTATATCTTTATTATTTAATTAGATAATTCTTAATAAC
>NW_017607824.1:0-537 GCF_000303195.2 Fusarium pseudograminearum CS3096 | reverse complement strand
ACTTTTAAAGTTAATTATTATTTTATTTAATTCCTTTTTAATATATATAGAAAGCTTATATTAATACTAATAGCTTAATATAATATTTTTATTAATATTTAATATCCCTAGGGAGTTATATAAAGCTTTCTATTAAGTATAATAATATAATAGTAACTTATTACTTTTTAATTAAATCTTTATTAATTAATTCTAAATATAGTATTCTTATAATATTAAGTTAATATATTATTATTTAATAAAGCTAATTAAGTCTTTTTATTTAAGTTTAACCTTCTTAAGTTTAATAATATAATACTATTATTTAATTTACCTTTTTAACTTAAGTCTAAATAATAACTACTTAATCCTCTATTAAATTATATTAATAGGTTAAAGACTATTTACTATCTTAATAGCCTTTATTTAATTATCTACTTAAATAAAAATAATATCCTTATTTAATACCTTATAGTTATAATTTAAAAGTCTTTTATATTTTTTATATAAAGCTATTATTAAATATTCTATTAACTATATAATTAATATCTAATATAT
>NW_017607823.1:0-879 GCF_000303195.2 Fusarium pseudograminearum CS3096 | reverse complement strand
TTAATTATAATAATAATTAGCTTTAATTTTATTAATTATTCCTTATAATAGCTTAAATTAATATAAAACTTTCTTTCTATTTATATATATTAAAAGTAAATTAAATTCTCTTTTTATTTATAATTATAATTATAATATAACTTATAAAAAAGATCTTATAAATACTTTTTTTTTATAAAAGCTACCTTTAATAGCTTAAGTTAAAGAGGTATAAGATTATATAGTTAAATATAATTAAAATAATATTATATTTTATAAAGAAAGTTATATTTAATATAACCTTTTTTAACTTAATTATTATATTAATAAAATTAAATAGTTATTAAAAGGAAATTAGCTATTTATTTAAAGTAATAATAATATTTTTAATAGAATATATAATATCTCTATAAATATAAGCTATAATAGTTTAATTATTAAATTAAAAGTTATAATAAAAAGTAAATATTTTAATTATAAATTAAATTAGCTTAATATATTATATATTAAAAGTAAAATAATTTACTTTTTTATTTATTTATATATTTATCTCTTTTTATTATTATATTAAATAAAGAAAATATATACTTTTATTAAAATTTAATAGCTTTATTTTAATATAGAGTTTTATAATTAATAGTATAGCCTTATAGCCTTATTTAAAAGTTTATTTATTTTATTATTAAATTATTAATATTATACTATTAAAGGTATCCTTTTTAAATAACTTACTTTATATAATATAATTTACTTTATATAATATAAAGTACTTTATATAATATAATTTACTTTATATAATATAATTTACTTTATATAATATAATTTACTTTATATAATATAAAGTAAATTATATTATATAATATAACTTACTTTTTATTTTATATAATATAATTTATTTTA
>NW_017607822.1:0-616 GCF_000303195.2 Fusarium pseudograminearum CS3096 | reverse complement strand
ATTAAATATTTTATAATTTATATTTTTAAAATTAAATTCTTTTTAACCTTTTATATTATTTTTTAAATTATTTTTATAAAAAGTAATATTTAAAGGGCTTTTAAAGAAATTAGACTTTATTATATTAACTTAAAAACTATTATCTTAAAGCTTAATATATAGCTATAAACCTTAATACCTCTTAAAGAGATAAATTAATTATTAAATTTATAGGTTTTAAAGACTTTAAAAATAGTAATAAAGACTTAATTTTAATTTAAATATTTTATTAAATAAGTTATTATATTTAAAAATAGCTCTTTAAAGTTAATAATTTAAGCTATTAAATTAAATATTAAAGTAATATTAATAATTATATATAAAGTTATTTTATTAAAAAATTAAATTTAAAATTTTAAAAAAGTAAATAATATATTAAATTAATATTAAAAAGTAAAAAAAATAAAATTATAAAAAAAAAAAATAATAATAATATAAAAAGTATTATAAGTAATTAATTAAATAGATATTAATATATAAGTAATATTTAAATTATTAAAAAATAATAATTAAAAAGAATTAATTAAATTAAATATTTAATATTATAATATAATTATATAATAAAATTAAATATAAT
>NW_017607821.1:0-763 GCF_000303195.2 Fusarium pseudograminearum CS3096 | reverse complement strand
GTATATATAATATTATAATAGGTTTAGCTTAAATAGGTAAAAAGTATAATAAATTAAAAGTTAGCTGCCTTTATATCCTTTTTATCCCTTATAGTTATTCCTTTATATAATATTTTCTTCTAGCTAGCCTTATAATTATAGCCTTATCTCTAATATAACCTCTATTATTATTATACTATTTATTTATCTATTTATTTATTTATTAATAATTATATATAGTTAAAAGTACCCTTATAGTAGCTAGGGAATATTATTTATTACCTTTATCTTTATTAGATATATTTAATTAGGTATAATTTATACTTATACCTTTATTATTTATCTAATTATTTATTAATATATTTATTTATTAATAACTTCCTAAAGTTAAGTAAAAATACCTTTAATTAATTATTATATACTTTATTTATATAAAAGTAATTAACTTCTAATTTAATATACTTTTTTACCTATTTAAACTAGACTTATTATAATATATAATATATTATTTAATTAATTAGTTAAATATATATATATTAATATTACTTTTACTTTAATTAAATAATTTTATATATTTATTTTTAAATATAAATTAAAAAACTCTTTTATATTATTTAAGTATTATTTTTTTATATTATTATAATATTAAAAATATTATTTAATTAATTATTTAAATATATATAAATTTAAATTACTTAATATATTTAATAAATAAATATAATAAATAAATAAATATAATAAGAATCTTAATTATTATTAAATAATATATAATAAAAATATAATA
>NW_017607820.1:0-703 GCF_000303195.2 Fusarium pseudograminearum CS3096 | reverse complement strand
ATTATAATTATATACTATTTTAATATTAATATAAGGTCTTAAAGGGTATATTATAAATAGTTATTACCTATTATATATTTAGTCTTAAGTTATTTTAAATAGCTTAAAAGGTAAAAGTAATTCTAACCTTAATTAAGGGCTATAGTATATTTATTAGTTAAGAATTATCTAATTAAATAGAAATATTATAAAGTAAGGGATTTTTAACCTATTTACTTATTTAACTTACTTGCTTATTAAATATATTAAATTATATAATATTATTTAATTAATTATAAAAGGTTTTACTTTATATATTTAATTTTATATTAAACTCTTATTTTTATATATATAAATTCTCTTTTAATTTTAACTTTAATAGATTCTTTTTATAGTTTTAGCTATTATAGCTAGATTTATAAGAAACCTATTTTATTAAAAATACTTATAGCCTTTAAGTACTATAATAAATATCTTTATTTTTATTAACTATAGCTTATAGCATTTTAATATAAAAAAAATAGTCTTTTATTTTATTTAAAAATCTTTACTTTAAGTTTATAATAAAATATATTAAATAGCCTTTTTTCTTATTTAATTTATATATCTATATAACTATCTCTATTAAAATTATTATTAAGATTATTATTAAATATATTATTATAAGGTATTTATTATTAATTAATAAGGTAAAATTAAACTATATAGTATTATTTAATTAACT
>NW_017607819.1:0-739 GCF_000303195.2 Fusarium pseudograminearum CS3096 | reverse complement strand
TTAATATATTTACTTATTAATCCTTTCTATAATTTAGACCTTAATATATTTAAGTATAAGCTTATAGTTCTTAAAGCGCTAGTTCTATATAGATATATTAATAACTTAATTAGCTTTATATTCCTTTAGTATATATCTTATATTATAGTATTTTACTTATATTTTAATTACTTATTATTAATATTATTAAGCTATCTCTTATATTTAATTAAATATCTTAATATATTTATATACCCTTTATATCTTACTCTTTATTAAGGATAATATATACTTAATATACTATAAGTAGTATTTATAAAATGCCTTTATAGGTAAGACTTTAATTATTAAGTGCTTACTATTATTATATATAAATACTATTTTATTTAATTATATAACTTACTATTTTAATAACTTATTAATATATATATATAGGTATTTCTCTAATATCTAATAAGTCCTTTCTATTTAATTATCTATTTATAGATAATATATAATAAATAGCTAGTATTTAATTATTTATTCTTTTATTAAGTCTTTCTAAAAATAACTAATAATTAACTTATTTTAATTATTAATAATACCTTTTAGTATATTAAATCTATACTTAATATACTTATAGAGTAATATAGCTAACTTTATAGCCTATAAGGTTTTCTATATTAAGATAAATATTATAAATTTAGTTATTTAATATATAATAATTAATATTATATTATAAGTCTTACTATTATATTATATACTTTATAATAACTTTATA
>NW_017607818.1:0-646 GCF_000303195.2 Fusarium pseudograminearum CS3096 | reverse complement strand
ATTAAAATATTTTAATTAATTAAAATTAAATTAATTATATATATCTTTTATAAATATATTATTAATATATATAGCTTACCTTAAGAGATCTTATTAAATAAAGGATTAATATTTACTATTAAATTTTAATAAGTATTTATATTTTATTTAAGATTTAATTATTAATTTACTATAGTATTTTAGCTATAAGTAAATAGATAAATTAAATAAATAAATTAAATATTAAAATAGTATTTATAATATTATATTAACTATAAATAGAATAATTAAGTTAAAAAGCTATTTATTATATAATTAGCTTATAATATTATATATAATAAAAGTATAAAACTATTATTTATTTATATTAATTTTAAATTTATATTTAATAGTTATTATATTACTTAAGAAGTATTAATAAATAACCTTATTATTAAAATTAAGGTAGAAGATATAAAAAGTTTATATAAAGAAATAAAAATAAAATTAGAATTTATAAAAAAAAAACAAAAATACTATAATATAAAAAAGATTAAGAGATTAACCTTTAAAAAGAAAGAAATAGTCTATTTATTAATAAAAAATATTATAATAAAATAATTAATATATAAATTTAATTTTAAGTTTATTAAACTTTATAAAATACTATAAAAAATCTTAAAAAATA
>NW_017607817.1:0-651 GCF_000303195.2 Fusarium pseudograminearum CS3096 | reverse complement strand
TAAAGAGGTAAATATAATATTAAGTTAATATTAAAAAGTAAAAAAAATAAAATTATAAAAAAAAGAGATAATAATAATATAAAAGGTATTATAAATAATTAATTAGATAAATATTAATACTTAAGTAGTTATAAAATTATTATAAAATAGTAATTAAAAAAGATTAATTAAATTAAATATTTAATAATATAAAATATATAGTAAAACTAAATATAATATAAAGACCTATTAGAAAGTTTTAAAAGTATTTAAGGAAAAGTATAATAATTAATTTTAATTAATTAAATAAATTATAAAAATCTTATTATTTAAATAATAAAAAAGGTTAAGAATTTTAAGTAGCTTATTTATTTAAGTAGCTTACTTATTAAATATATTATTTAAAGTGCTAATTATAAGACCCTTAAAAGTATATAATATTAAATTAATTTAATTAAAAATAACTTATTAATTACTATTTACTTTTAATTATACTTAATATAACTAATTAAATTTTATATTATTTATAATACTATAATATTAAGTCCTTTTAGCTAAGAGCTAAATAGGGGCTATATTTTAATAATTACTAGTTAATATAGTTAATAAGTAAATAGATTAAATAAGTAAATAAATTAAAATTCTTAACCTTTTTTATTATTTAAATAATAA
>NW_017607816.1:0-827 GCF_000303195.2 Fusarium pseudograminearum CS3096 | reverse complement strand
TTTATTAAAATATTTATATTATAGCTTAATTTAATTATAATAATTCTTTTAATTAAATATATAGCTATTTAAAGTTTATTTTCTTTAAAATTAATACTTTATATATTTTTATCTTTAGGTATTAATTAATACTCTTAATTAGTTTTTATAAGATTATAATATTCTCTTTTTTAATAATATTTCTTATTATAATTTTAATATATTAATAATAATCTATTTATTTAAATAGTTATAATATTTATAAATTTAATATAAATCTTATAAAAAATATTAATTTATTATATTTTTTTTATAATTAATATTATTTTTATAGTTATTTAATTAGTTTTAATTTTAATTAAATTAATATATATTTCTTTTTTTAGCTATTTATTTTTCTTTTTACTTTTTATATTTTTAAATATTATTATTAATAATAATATTAATAAGCTTATTTAGATTTTTAGCTTTTAATTTAATATTAATTAATATATTATTAATTTTTTTTAAAATTTAAAATAAATTTAATTTATATATATTATTTTATTTTAATTAAGCTTAATTATTTAATAGTAATATTTAAATAAATAAATAGTAATAATATTTATTTAATATAAAGTTTTAATTTTAATTTTAATTTTTTATTTTTTATTAATTAATTTAAATATATTAATAAATTCTTATTTAAAATATTTATATTTATTATATACTTATAATATTATATCTTTATATAACTCTTTAAGGTTATTAATAAAATTATAAATAATAAGTTTTATAAGCTTTTAAGCTTTTTTTTTAAAAAAGCTTATAATATATTAAATTCTTATTTTATTAATATAAAATTAAAT
>NW_017607815.1:0-1383 GCF_000303195.2 Fusarium pseudograminearum CS3096 | reverse complement strand
TAATAAATTATATATAAATTTTAAGTAATATTAAATAATACTATATAATAATTAGTAATTTAATAGTAGATTTAACTATAAAAGAATATTTATTATAATATTTAAAGGCTTTATATATTTTTAATAAAATAGGTTTCTTATAAATCTAGCTATAATAATTAAAATAGAAAGAATCTATTAAAGTTAAAGTTAAGAGAAAATTTATATATATATAATTAAGAGTTTAATATAAAGTTAAATATATATAGCGATTTTATATTATATAAGAATAAAGTTATATTTATACCTTATATTATAACTATTAGTATAAGATAATTTCTTTTTTTTTTAATATTATATAAACTATTAAATAAAATTAAATATATAAAATAAAATCTTTTATAGTTAATTAAATAGTATTATTTTTATACTCTATAAGCTAAAAGCCTTAGCTTTTTTAATTTCCTTAAGATTATTAATAAAAGATTTATTTAAATTAAAAACTTAAATATTTATATTAAGACTTTCTTAATAATTATATATTTTCCTAATAAGAATATATATATATTAAATAATTACCTAATATAATAAACTCTATTATATATATAATAAGAAAAATTCTATTAAATTATATATATAATAATAAACTCTTCCTCTTATAACCCTTAACTAACTATTAAATTTATTACTTATTAAAAGCCTTTTATTACTATTATTACTTAATTAATTTATTAAGACTAGTTAATTTATTTTAATCCCTTATAATTTATATTACTAATTGCTTTTATAAGCCTTATATAATAATATTAGCTATTATAATTAAATAATAAAGCTTATATATTAGTATATTAAATTATAACTACTTAAATTTAAATTTAATTAATAAGATTATTATAAATAGCTTTTATAATTATTATAATAATAAAATAGTTATAATACTTAAAAGACTTAAAGAGATAGCTAAAGACCTTAAAGTAATTAAATTACTTTAAGAGCTTAATTTATATATACTATTTACTTAAGTTATATAAAATAATTATAATTTAATTAATTACAGTTAAATATATTATTAATATTATTAAGATCTTATATTTAAAATAAGTAATTAAAAGTTATATATATAATCTAAATATTAATAAATTCTTTAAATTTAAATTACTTTAAATTTAACTTTTTATATTACTTTAATAAAACCTCTAATTCCTTATTTACTTTATATATATATAGCTCTTATTACTTATAAGGTATTAATTAATATAAAAAACTTTATTATTTTAATTATTATAGCTATATTTTTTATTATTATATTTTTTATTATTTTAATAATAATATTATAAAAGGCTTTTATAGTTAAATTTACTATTAAATTACTAATTATTATATAATATTATTTAATATTATTTA
>NW_017607814.1:0-619 GCF_000303195.2 Fusarium pseudograminearum CS3096 | reverse complement strand
GTAAATATATTATTTCTAGTATAGAGCTATTATAAGGTTACTATTAACTTTAGAGAGTTATTTTTAAATAAATATATAGATAAATAAATAGGCAGATAATATAGGTTTAAGTGTAGATATTACCTAATTAGATAGATATAATAGTAATAAAGGTAGTAGATAATACTCCCTAGCTGCTATAAGGGTATTTTTAATTATATATAGTTATTAATAAATAAATAAATAGATAAATAAATATTATAATAGTAGTAGAGGTTATATTAGAGATAAGGCTATAGTTATAAGGCTAGTAAGGAGAAAATATTATATAAGGGAATAACTATAGGGGATAAAAAGGATATAAAGGTAGCTAACTTTTAATTTATTATGCTTTTTGCTTATTTAAGCTAGATATATTATAATATTATATATGCTATTTAACTGATTATTTAAATATATATTTATTAATAGTATTTTTACCCTAATTAGAAGATTCTTAATAGCTATTTTTAAGACCTAATTAGGGAAGTTTTTAATATTATATCTTAAGTAAATATTATTATTTTATATTATTATATATTTTTATATTAAAATATATAGAAAATATAAATATAAATAATAATATTAACTAATTAGAAAC
>NW_017607813.1:0-505 GCF_000303195.2 Fusarium pseudograminearum CS3096 | reverse complement strand
TTATTAACCTATTTACTATTTTTTATATATTATTATAATATTATTTTTTTTTTACTATTAAACTTATATCTCTTAATAGATTAAATAAGTAGTTTATTTATATTTATTATTCTTCTTAAAGAAATAATATTAAAATTTACTTTTTAATTTTTCTTTAGAATTTTTATCTTAAGGTAATTAACCTTTTAATTTATAATTCTATTATTATAATTAAAAAGCTATTTTTCTATATTAATAAATAAATAGGGTTTTTTCTTTTTTTATTATTAGATTTTTAACTTTATAACTATTTTTAAGTTAATAAAATTATATTTAATATTATAATTTACTTAAATATTTAATTATCTCTTTTTAATTTAAACTTATAATATTAAATAATTAAGCTTACTATTTTATATAGCTTTTAAAGTATTTTATAATTTAAGCTTTATTTATCTTTATATTTTACTTTTTTATAGCTTTATTATAAAAGGTAATTATTATTTTTTAATTTTATATATTAATA
>NW_017607812.1:0-598 GCF_000303195.2 Fusarium pseudograminearum CS3096 | reverse complement strand
TTAATTTAATTATTAATTCTTTAAATCTCTTTTTATAAAATATTTAATTTATTATTTAGCTAGCTTAATAAGTTATTTTATATTTCTAAAAATAAGCTTTAAATAGCCTATTAAAAATTAATTTATTTTTTTATTTTTTATAGTAATTCTATTATTATTTTATAATAAGGTTTTTTAATATAAATTAAATCTTAAATAATATAAAAAGTTAAGTCTTAATAGGTTATTATATAAAAAAGAGGCTTTATATTAAGCTATTTAAAACTAAAAAAAGAAAAAAAGAGAAAAGCTAAAAGTTATAATAAAGTTATTATAAGAAAAGTCTATTAGTTATATATATATAAGCTATTAATAAGATCTTATTTAACTAATAAAGGTAAGATTAATTTAATTATAATAGCTTTAGCTACTATAATATAAAATAAATCTAAAAATATAGCTTAGCTATTAATAATAAATAATTTATTTATATAAAAACTAAATAATATAAAATATATAAATAAAAAAAGCTTTAATTATAATTATTATTTTTATAATTATTTTTAAAAATAATTTTAATTTATTATTTTAATTATTAAAATAAATTATATTATATAAA
>NW_017607811.1:0-616 GCF_000303195.2 Fusarium pseudograminearum CS3096 | reverse complement strand
AATAATTTTTCTATTTTTATTATTTTATATTAAAAAGGTAAAAATATTTTAAAATAACTTTAAAGCTTAAATACTAATATTAAGGTTTTACTTTATTATAAGAGTATTTAGGAGATAGAGGTTATAGCTAATTAGTAATAAGTCCTTAGTTAATTTATAAGTAATTTTTAATATAAAAAGTTAAATTAAAAGAAATTAAGGGTTAAATCTCTTAAGTTAAAGTTTAATAATATAATTAGATTTACCTATTATTTAACTACTTTAACTTAACTTTATTTACTTATAATTCTTTAACTTCTATACTTAAGAAATTAATATAATTAAAATAGTATAATAATAAGGGATTCTTATTAAAAATAATCTAATTAAATAGTAATATTTTATAAAAGAAAATATATTATATAAACTTATTATAGATAAATTATAATCCTTTTAATAAGATAATTATAATACCTATTTAGCTATAAGTTATTTAATTAAAAAAGTATAAAAAAACCTCTTTTATTTAAAAGTAGATTAAAAGATAATTATATAAGAACCTCTATTAAATATTTAATAAAATAGTCTTAAAAGATATATAAATAGTCTATAGGGATATAATAATTATTCTTAAATA
>NW_017607810.1:0-617 GCF_000303195.2 Fusarium pseudograminearum CS3096 | reverse complement strand
TTTATAATTTTATTATTATTATTAAGAGTTTTAATAGTTATTATAATTATTATTTTATTATTAATTTAGGAAATAGAGGTTATAATTACTTTTTTTCTTATTAATATTAATTTTCTCTTTTTTATATTTATATTATTATTTATTAATTTTAATAGCTATAATAATATATTCTATAAAGTTATTAAATCTATTTATTTTATATAATATATTTTTAATTTCTTCTTTAAGACTATAATAATATATCTCTATAAGGGCTTTATTATTCTATTTAGTTTTAATTATAAATTACTTAAATTTAGCTAAATATATTATATAAAAATTATATTATTTAAAGGCTAAAATTTCTATAGCTATTTATTATTTTTTATTAATAACTTTAAAATTATCTTTAAAGAGTACTTTAAAGTTAAATTAATTTATAAAAATATTTTAAATCTCTTAATTTTACTAATTATAATTATTTTTAAAGTAATCTTTTTAAATAGGTTTAAATTAATCTTTTATACTTCTTTAGATTAATAGTATAATATATAATATCTTTTTAGCTATTATATTTAATTTATATAAAAAAAGGTAAAAATATCCCTTTATTTAAGTTAAAAATAATATAATATTTA
>NW_017607809.1:0-581 GCF_000303195.2 Fusarium pseudograminearum CS3096 | reverse complement strand
TCTAATTAATCTTCTTTAATTACTACTTCTTAATAACTTACTTACTATTTATATATTAATATTTATCTAATTAATTACTTATAATACTTCCTTTATAGTTATAAGTCTCTTTTCTATAATCTAATTCTTTTTAACTTTTAGTATTAATTTAGTTTCTTATTTCCCTCTTAAAGGTTTTAAATCTTATTTCTTATTAGGGTAATCTTATATATAGTTCTCTTTATTACCTTAATAAGAGACTAAATAGCTTTAATAATTAATTCTAGGGAGCTACTTTAATATCTTTTAATTTAACTCTTAAGGTATTTATTTTAAGATTATACCTTATTAGCTATTATTAAGGTCTTTAAAGTCTAAAGAGAAGAAAGTTTAATAACCTCTATTAAAAAAGTTAAAATCTATAGCTATATATTAAGCTTTAAGATAATATAATTTAAGTTAAAAAGAGTAAGCCTAGCCCCTTTAAAACCTCCTTATATATTACTTTTAGTAAAAATAGCTTTATATATAGTATAAAAGGCATTAAAGAACTTAATCTTAAAAATATAAGTTATAAAGTATCTAATTAGATACTCTATTTA